>NC_058407.1:15219123-15330602 GCF_002201575.2 Neomonachus schauinslandi | reverse complement strand
CCTTCAGGAGCAGCTTAAACAGCACGAATCTGGAGATGCTTTTCCATGACTGTCTGCATCCCTGTCCAAATGAAAATGGAAAAAAGCCCTTTCACTGTCCTCTGCTTTTCCTTTATGATGCTTAGACCCTTAAGATGCTTCGGCTGTAATGAACAGAACACCTGACTGAAAGTAACTTAAATAATAAAGGTTTATGAGTCTCATTTCATAGGAGGATTGAAGGCAATTCTAGAGTTGGTGCCGTGGCTCAGCTCTGTGGTTGGGATGAGGGAGGGGAATTTTGAGACCCTTCCTGAAGTTTCCTTTCATGTGGAAGAAGCTCAATCACTGTAACTCCTGGTCTCTTTCTTCCCCTTTGCTCTCTCTGTCCCTGGGGAGGAAGAGTAGCTTATCTGTTTGGTAAATTTGGCCAAGTTCCTCTTGGGCCTTAGTGTGCCACATGCAGGACTCAGTCTCTGCCACTAGAGGTGTGATCTGTAACTAGGGCCAAATCTGCCTAACTTGGGGGCTCAAACCCAACTGGCTCTCCCATTAAGTTATATCCCATACCTGGCACTGAGCAGCAGCCAAGATATTTTTCCCTTCATCTTTCTCCATTATCTGATTTCTCAATCTGTTCAGAACTCAAGAGTGGGAAAAAGGAAGCTACTCATCAGGCTTCTTTTTTTTTTTTTTTTTTTAAAGATTTTATTTATTTATTCATGAGAGACAGAGAGAGAGACGGAGGCAGAGGGAGAAGCAGGCTCCCCGCGGAGCAGGGAGCCCGATGCGGGACTCGATCCCAGGACCCTGGGATCATGACCTGAGCCGAAGGCAGACGCTTAACTGACTGAGCCACCCAGGCGTCCCCTCATCAGGCTTCTTGAGAGACTCCGACAGATGCCATCAGGAACCCAAGTTTGGCTACTCTGCCTTCATCCATGTGTCAACAATGTGTCCCTTAGGATCACAAGATGGCTGCCACAGCTGCAAATATCACATTGTCACATGCCCAAGCAAGAAGGACAGGAAAAGGGGCAAAAGGGCTGTTTTTCTATCAGGGAGGAAAATATTTTCCAGAAGCTACCGGTAGACTCCTCCTCGCAGCCTATTGGTCAGAACTGGGTCACATGTGCACGCCAGACCAATGAGTGGCCGAGGGAAATGAAAGTATCCTGACAGTTTAGTTCAACCCATCTACATTTTGTCCAGTCACTTAGAACTGGGGATATGGCTCCTAAACAAATTCAGGGTTTTGTTAGCCAAAGAAAGAAGAGGGGTGATCCTCAATAGGCAGTGACTAGTGTTTGTTTTGCTGCATTACTTACTGTTCACAATTTGTGGTTGGGTCTTTCTTGGTTTGGTGATTCGTTAACAATTGGACTCTCCTTTCCACCTTTCTAACTTAAGTCCCACGAGGCAGCATGGGTGGCTGTGTTTTCAGTGCTGTGCCCTCGGCACCTACTATAGAGCCTTCTTCAGGGTAGGGACTCACTTAGTGTTCATGGGAATGTATGAACAATTGCATGCGCAGAATCACGGGCGCTGTAGTACGTCAGAAATGTCAGACACACCCTTTGTTTTCAAAGAGTTTATGGTGCAGATGAGGCAAGACTAAACACATTTAAATCATTCTCTATCAATATGAGACAATGTGTCTTCCTTCCTTCTAACAAATAATATTTATTGAGTATTTACTATGTGCAGACACAATGGTAGGTGCTGGGGATGGGACCAAGACCTGGATCCTGTCCCTAATGGTGAAAGGGAAAACCACCATAATAAAGATAAGTAGGGAGGCTGGTGGGGCAGGGGAGGGGAGGTGTTGTGTTTCCCCTTTACCCTCAAAACCACAGGATCCACCCCAGGGCCGGGCACCATGTAAGCCCTCAAAAAATAGTGGCTATTATCTCAGGGAAAAAAATATTCTCTCTCTCTCTCTCTCTCTTGCTCTCTCGCTCTGTCTCTCTGATTCTTAGTCTTGGGAATTGTTTTGTGTCTGGTGTCCTCGCTTGACCCACAAACATTTAAATCCATCTCCTTACATGTAGTGCAGAAATCAACATGTCCCTCCTGTCCTTCAGCTAGCAATCCCAGCATAAGTGAATGAAAATAGCCAGTGCTGGGAGACCAAGATCTAAACACATAAGATTTATTTTCTCCTTTTCTTTTAATGATGGTATGTCTTTTGTATTTAAGCACTAATTATAATTAGTCACCTCCTAGAAAGTGTGCAAACATCACCGCACAGCTGGGAGCCTGCATAATTTAAACATTATTGCTAATTTAACTTCACAGTCTGGGATTGTGTGGGCTTTACAAAAGAGCCCTCAAACCCTTCAAGGTGCGGGGAAAGGTTCTTGATTTTATCAGCCTCTCTCCCTTGGTGCTCTGTGCAGACCTTTGTATGGATCCGTAAGGTTTCACATGAAAATGGTAACAAATGTCCTCAAAATATTGAAATACTATTATTACATGAAGCTTTCAAAGAGCCTTGGTTTGCCAATTCCCAGCTACAATTTTCATAGTGTGAATAACTCTTCTCTAACTCACATGTATAGGAAATAGCATTTTCTTTATTTCCTGTAAATCATTTTAATTATGACACTAGACCCTTACCCAATGTGGGAAATTTAGTCTCCAACTGGACCGGGGCCTCCTTTGGGACCTGTGGGAGGCTCAACTGGTCAGATGTTCTCACTGTCCCAGTCTGAGGGGACTCTCATGTCCAGAGCTACTTGCTTCTGAGCCATTCACAGGGTTTGGGGATCTCTCTGGATGGGCCCAGGGTCTGTCTGTCTCAGGGACACTGAACAGCTATCCTCCCTGAAGCTCTTCCATCTTCTCAGACTTGGCCATAGAGCAGTGTGTGGGGCTCTGCTGCACTCCATAGTCAGTGCTCCTCTTCCTGGCTGGCCAAGTCTTCCTCTCTCAAAAGTCTCTCTTCCCTCCCTTCTTTTCTGGGGAGACTGACATTTTTCCCCTTCACATGGCTGAAATTTGATCAAAAGATGGAAAAAACTAGCTCTGGTTGGCTTCAACTCTTCCGCCCTGTAAGCAGATACGTGAAGTCCACTCAGCTCCCTGCTCGAGCTGCAGGAAGGGAAAGATTTAGAAGAAACAGATACAGGCGCCTGGGTGGCTCAGTTGGTTGGGCGACTGCCTTCGGCTCAGGTCATGATCCTGGAGTCCCAGGATCGAGTCCTGCATCGGGCTCCCTGCTCAGCAGGGGAGTCTGCTTCTCCCTCTGACCCTCCCCCCTCTCATGTGCTCTCTCTCTCTCAAATAAATAAATAAAATCTTTTAAAAAAAAAAAAGAAGAAGAAGAAACATACAAATCACGAGCTGCAGGAAGGGAAAGATTTAGAAGAAACAAATACAAATCAATCTTTTCACTTGTTATCCTTGCACATTAGCAATCTTACCAACCAGTGGGGTTTTTTTCAACCCAGAGAGATTAATTTATACGAATACCCTGTACATTTATTCAAACAACATTTATTTCACATCTCTGACATAGAATGCCATGCACCAGCTACTGCAGACACAGCCATGTGGAACACTGCATTATTCACCCATAGCTGTATTTGCACCCTGTGCTGTGTGACTTTGCAGGTGCCCTACCCTCTCTACTGAGGTCAGGCTTGGCCATGTGGCTCACCTTAATCAATAGAGTATGGACCGAAGTGGCCAGTTCTAAGACTGGGCCTTAAGCAACTTTGCTTTCACTGCCTCTCACACTTCGGTCATTGCCATGAGAAAAATGTGCCGGTGGCTCTAAAGAATAAGAAACACTGTCATCTTGGAGTTAACTTCAGTGAAGACCAGCTTCTGTCAGTCAAACCCCAACTGACCTGTGAATAGATAATAAATAATTGTTGTTGAGAGTGACTAAGTTTGGGTATTGTTTAGTACACAGAATTAGCTGACTGATACAAGTGGTGAATAAAAAACACAGGGTTATTTTTTTAAGATTTATTTATTTGAGAGAGAGAGAAGGCGGAGGAGGCTAGAGGGAGAGAATTTTCAAGCAGACTCCCCACTGAGCACAGAGCTCAATGTGGGGAGATCCCACCACCCATGAGATCATGACCTGAGCTAAAACCAAGAGTTGGACACCTAGCCAACTGAGCCACCCAGAGTTTATAGTCTAGAGAGAAAGACAGACGTTAAACCAATGATTACTTAAGTGATTTCAAAATTGTAATTGTTACGATGTCATGAGAATACAGAATAATGGGAGAGTGTGCAACAGGATCACCTGGTCAAGTTGTTTTTTTGTTCTTCTTGGTTTTTTTGTTTTGTTTTGTTTTTTAATGAGAAGGTAGTTCTGAAAAGAGTAACGCTGAGGTTTTCTATCTGTAGCTAACTAATTTTACTCTTGAATTCTATCACATAACTAACACTGTCACATTCGTATGAACCTTTAAGTTACCTTAACTCTGAGAAATTAAGCAACCAGAATACATGAATAGGTGCTGATAAGTATAGAAATATGAGATTCAATGTGCTCTCAAGCTACTGGGGGTAGGGGAAACCATATACAAGCTAACCAACAATACAGGGTGGCACACCTTTAGTCTGAGAGTGCCCCAGGTAAACCTTGATGGACAGGTGTGGTACGCATCACTTGTGGTTCACTCCTTTTATTTTTCTATCCTAGAAGAAAGCTGTCTGTGCCTCTTTATGAGAGTTCAAATATTTAAGAGTTGGGGGCCTTTTAAGGCAAAATCCTACAGGGATATGCCAACATTCTCCAGATGCAAGTGGTCTTATGGGAGTGGACATGTCACATTCATTAATGCCGACAGTACAAGACAGAATGGGAGATGCAAAAAGGACCAAGTGGAGCAATGAAAAAAAGGACATCAGGGCCAGGCCAGCCCGGGTTGAGGCCCAGCTCTGCCACACAGACCTTAGGCAAGTGATGTAACTTCTCAGACTTTTGATTTCCTTGGCAAGGAAATGGGAATGACTGCTATGGTGGGCTCTGCTAGAGCTCACCAGTATCTGGCTCCCCTCTTCTTCCTGAGCACATGGTCTGACTATATTTTCAGTTAGGTATGACCACATGCCCGAGTTCTGGCCCATAGAATGGGAGAAGAAATGATGGGAGCCTCTTCTAGAAGCAGTTGGTGAACATCTCCCATGTGCAATTCTTATTCTTGTTCCCTCATCTTCCAGCTGAATAGAGAGAATCCTGAGATCCCAGAGGAGGATCCAGCCACAAGGTGGAAGGATCCTTGGTCCCCAAAGAACTGCATGGAGCAGAGCTCCCCCCCACCTAACCCAAACCACATTGGACCGTGAGGTGAGCAAGAAATAAACTTTCCTTGCGTTCAACCACTGGGATTTTTGGGGTTGTCTTGTTATGGCCATTAACTTTCCTAGTAATATTGCAATTATCTACTTGGCAGGATTGTTGTGACAATTCAGCAAGCTCCTCAAATGCCTAGCTTAGGGGCTCAATACATAATCATTGTTACCATCAAGTATTAGTAATCCCTATAAGAATGGTGCAAAACAGATGATCTGGAGCTCTGGGGGGAGTGTGGTGGTTTGTTGTCTGGCCCTCAGCTCCCTGGGTCCGGGCCCTGCCAAGCCACTGAGGTTGTATGAAGTCTGAAGGGCTGGGAGAGCTGGTCTCAGAGTTCTCTGATACCTGCCCAGAAGCCAGCAGAGCGATCGCTCCGTGCAAGAGACTGAGGGGAAATGAGCACAGGCTTTCAAATAGATGCGGTCATAAAAAAAGCAATGTAGTTGTCTCCAGAATACAGACAAGCAGAGAGTTTCAGCTCCCAGAAAGCTCTTCTCTGTTTTCCCTGATGATGACTGATGTTGGAAATGAGATGCCTAGACATGGCAAAGCCACAAAGTGCCTTCTGAATCAACCATGGAGCCACCCTTAAATGCACTGTAGGATGCTCTAATTCTTGGAGAGCCAGCCACCTTTGACAGGGTATATTGTATCTGGTAAGTCAATTAACAAGTGTTCTCACTTAAACAGAATATAGCGTTCTCCAACCCAGAACTTGTAAATTGGCAGCCCCACTGTTAAAAAACTGAGCTAGTTGCCAACTTTTAAAAACTGGAAGATTTTGCATAAATATTTGTATTTCTAGTATCTCTGTGATGATCAAATGACCTATAACGCTGGGCCTATATTTCCAACTGTCAGTGATTGCCTGGTGCTGAGTAGCAGCTGCCCCTGTTAGATATGGTAGATACTATAACATTTGCCTCTGGACTTGCCCAAGGCTGTTTTACCATCTACACTACTTGCCTGACCCTGATAGACTTTTGAGTTTGCAACCCCTCGGTTAACTAGTATCGTAAATGTGACTTCAGTATATGGTATAACTGTTAGTGATTATGATTTATGGCTATCATCTTTATGCCAATGATATTTTGAAATATACTCATTTATTTGTTCAAAAATGCTAATTGGGTAGTTGCTGTGTGCAATGCACTGGGCCGAGTATTTATGGTGATACATAGATGAGTTGTGCTCTCAAGAAGTCCTCAGTACAAGAAGGGAGTTATAATATGTGCAAAAACTATACAAAAATTTCCCAAAATACCAATTTCCAGGGAAGGAGAGGAGAAAGATTTATTTCTCCTGAGAAGATAAAATAAAGCTTCATGGAGGAAGAAGTATTTATGCTGGGCTGTGAAGATTTGGTATGATTCAGGTGTGTAGAAATTGCAGGGATGGACTAGGAGGGGGGAACAGCCTGAGCAAAGGCATGGAGGTACTCAAGTATTCATTATGGACAAGGAATGACCAATAATTAAGTTTGATAGGAGCATAGGATTCATGATTGAGAGTGGATGAGACCACTGGATGAGACCAAAGCATAAAGGTTTGTGAAGCACCTGAGAGAGTTTAAAGTACTCCTATGGACAATGGGGAGCCTGAGAGATTTGGAGCAAGAGAGAGCCAAGCCCAGAGCTATGATTCAGAGAGTAGAGCCCAGAAATGTTACAGAATGCAAAGACAGAGATCAGAGATTACCGTAATTTTCTAAATCAAAAGTGATAGGTATCAAAACCAAGGTCATAGCTATCAGAATAACAAGGGGACAGTAGACGTGGGTGATATCAAGGATGTAAAGTCCCTGATACTCTGTAAGTGTTGGTTGCTGGGGACCAAGAAACAACTTGAACTGAATGCTTCTGAGAAGTAAGGGTGTAAGTGGAGAGTTAGGGAGTGGGAAGTGTAGACAGCTGAGAAGAAGGTGGCAGCAAAGGCAGGAGTGGGGAGAGCATGGCAGGAGGAGAGATGACTTCAGGAAAGGAGGGCTTGAGCACTTTTATATTCTACTTTGTATTCTAAGGAGGATACAGTGCCAGGCAGGGCTTTAAGGGGCAAAAGAGAGAAGTATCAGTGAGGCAGGTCTTCCTAGGAAAGAGGAGATGGGATCAGAGCACAAGAAGGGGATCTACCCTCAACTGTTGCCTGACCAGGGAGAGCCATCTTAACCTCAATCAGCCACTGTTAGCCTCAGGACCTTGTTTAGTAGGTAGGACACCTCGACCATTTATACCCACTGAATGGAACATCCCTGGGCAGTGCCAGCCCAGGAGGCCCCCTCTGGGCTTCTGGTAACGCTAGCCTGACTGTTTCTTAGCTTCTGGTATCTTTTTTAATCCATCACCTGAAAAGGGATTTACAACCAAAACGTGTTATACCCCAGATAACACTGTCCTCTGGTCCTTCCCTACAAGAGATTCAACTTACCAACCACAGCACACTCTCAACTCAAGGCTCTAAGAAAACTCTTATATCTCTTTCCATGCCATGCTTTCCGTTTTCCATTTCCTTTAATTCTCTCTTCTCCATCCATGAAGACGATGATTACGACTAAGAGCTGCAGAGAGAGAATTAATTTTTTTATACACATTTTTTTATTATGTTATGTTAATCACCATACATTACATCATTAGTTTTTGATGTAGTGTTCCATGATTCATTATTTGCGTATAACACCCAGTGCTCCATGCAGAATGTGCCCTCTTTAATACCCATTACCAGGCTAACCCAACCCCCCACCTTCCTCCCCTCTAGAACCCTCAGTTTGTTTTTCAGAGTACATCGTCTCTCATGGTTTGTCTCCCCCTCCAATTTCCCCCCCTTCATTTTTCCCTTCCTGCTATCTTCTTTTTTTTTTCCCACATATAATGTATTATTTGTTTCAAAGGTACAGGTCTGTGATTCAACAGTCTTACACAATTCACAGCACTCAACATAGCACATACTCTCCCCAATGTCTATCACCCTGCCACCTCATCCCGCCCACCCCCCACCACTCCAGCAACCCTCGTTTTGTTTCCTGAGATTAAGAATTCCTCATATCAGTGAGGTCATATGATACATGTCTTTCTCTAATTGACTTATTTCGCTCAGCATAACACCCTCCAGTTCCATCCATGTCGTTGCAAATGGCAAGATCTCATTCCTTTTGATGGCTGCATAGTATTCCATCGTATATATATACCACATCTTCTTTATCCATTCATCTGTCTATGGACATCTTGGCTCTTTCCATAGTTTGGCTATTGTGGACATTGCTGCTATAAACATCGGGGTGCATGTACCCCTTCGGATCCCTACATTTGTATCTTTGGGGTAAATACCCAGTAGTGCAAGTGCTGGGTCATATGGTAGCTCTATTTTCAACTTTTTGAGGAACCTCCATACTGTTTTCCAGAGTGGCTGCACCAGCTTGCATTCCCACCAATAGTGTAGGAGGGTTCCCCTTTCTCCGCATCCCCGCCAACATCTGTCATTTCCTGACTTGTTAATTTTAGCCATTCTGACTGGTGTGAGGTGGTATCTCATTGAGGTTTTGATTTGGATTTCCCTGATGCCGAGCGATGTTGAGCACTTTTTCATGTGTCTGTTGGCCATTTGGATGTCTTCTTTGGAAAAATGTCTGTTCATGTCTTCTGCCCATTTCTTGATTAGATCATTTGTTCTTTGGGTGTTGAGTTTCATAAGTTCTTTATAGATTTTGGATACTAGCCCTTTATCTGATAGGTCATTTGCAAATATCTTCTCCCATTTGTCAGTTGTCTTTTGGTTTTGTTGACTGTTTCTTTTGTTGTGCAAAAGCTTTTTATCTTGATGAAGTCCCAATAGTTCATTTTTGCCCTTGCTTCCCTTGCTTTTGGTGATGTTTCTAGGAAGAAGTTGCTTTGGCTGAGGTAGAAGAGGTTGCTTCCTGTGTTCTCCTCTAAGATTTTGATGGATTCCTGTCTCACATTTAGGTCTTTCAACCATTTGGAGTCTATTTTTGTGTGTGGTGTAAGGAAATGGTCCAGTTTCATTCTTCTGCATGTGGCTATCCAATTTTCCCAACACCATTTGTTGAAGAGACTGTCTTTGTTCCATTGGACATTCTTTCCTGCTTTGTTGAAGATGAGTTCACCATAGAGTTGAGGGTCCATTTCTGGGCTCTCTATTCTGTTCCATTGATCGATGTGTCTGTTTTTGTGCCAGACCCATACTGTCTTGATGATGACAGCTTTGTAATAGAGCTTGAAGTCTGGAATTGTGATGCCGCCAGCTTTGGTTTTCTTTTTCAACATTCCTCTGGCTATTCGGGGTCTTTTCTGGTTCCATACAAATTTTAGGATTATTTGTTCCATTTCTTTGAAAAAAGTTGATGTGCAGAGAGAGAATTTAATATCTGCAAAGTGTTTTATCACTTGATTCTTGTAACAGTCTTGCCAGATGGGTAGAATCATTAAACCCATACTACAGATAAGGAAACTGAAATTCAGGGAAGTGAAGTATCTTGTGCAAGCACTGACAAGCAATAAACAGCAAAGCTGAGATGTGAATCCAAGATTCCTGATGGGAAGTTCAGAGTTCATGCTGGAAGGAGCTACACCATTCAAACATTGCATCTGAACTATCAATTTTTGAGATTTCAGGAATTTAGATGTAAGCAGTTTGAGTTTGATGTGTATGTCGGTTACCTACTGCCACTGTAATGCTGTGTAACAAACAACCACAAAACCTCGGTGATCTGTAACAATAAACATTTATTAGCCCCCCAGTCTGCATGGTCTGTGTGTTCTGGACTGGGCTGATCTTGGCTGGCTCATTCCTGTGCCCGTGATCAGTTGTATTTGGGATAATCAGCTCAGGGGACTTACACTTACTCACAGGTATAGGAGCTGGCTTGTGGTTGGCTGATCCAGGATGGCCTCCAATGACATGGCTGGGTCTCAGCTCTGGTCCATGTCTTTCTTCTCCCAGGGAGACCAGGTATATTTTATGGTGATGGCAGAGGAAGTAGAAACCTGTGAGTGCTTTTTCAACTCTCTGCTTGTATCACATTTGCTTACAGTCCTTTGGCCAAAGTAAGTCACCCATCTAGTCCAGATTCTGGGTGAATCTTTATTGAGAAGAATGGAAAAGAGCATGGCAAAGGGCATGGATATAGAGAGGGGTGAAGAATAGGGACCACTAATGCAGTCAGCCTATTATTTGGAGATGAACATCCAAATTGAGATTATCTTACTTCTACAGATTGACTATTTCATTAAAATACAACTAGAAGCAATGGTTTTCAACTTCAGTAACTGCCCATGGCACTTAGAGTAAAAACCCAAGCTCCTCCCCATGACTACCAGGCCCTCCATCAGCTGGACCATGACAACTTCTTCAAACTCAACTCTGACTACTCTCTCCAGCTCTCCCAATGCCCCAGCCACACGGGCCATCTTAGTACTTCCAACAGGCCCAACTTCCCTCTCTCAGGACTGGGCACATGCTGTTTTCTTCAC
The DNA here is from genome assembly GCF_002201575.2 of Neomonachus schauinslandi. Lineage (NCBI taxonomy): Eukaryota > Metazoa > Chordata > Mammalia > Carnivora > Phocidae > Neomonachus > Neomonachus schauinslandi. The sequence goes on along the minus strand of NC_058407.1, from coordinate 15,319,826 downwards.
CTGGAACGCTTCCCCACCCCTACTCTTCATCTTTTGTTTGGCAGCTTCCTCCTCATCCCTTAGAACTAGGATTCAATGTCACCTCATTGGAGGGGCCTCCCTGGACCTCCTGACCCAAAGTTTTGTCTCTTATCTTAACTTCCTATTTGGACTCCTACTTAACCCTCATCACCTTTTGCAATAATATTCTTTATCTGTTTGCCTGTCTTCTCCACTGGAATGTAAGGTCTAGGAAGAGAGGAACCATATCTGTCATGTTCACTCTTGTATCCCTGCACCCAGCACAGCACTTGACACATGGTCGATATTCAATTCACATTTGATTGAATGAATGAATGAATGAATGAATGAATGAATGAATGAATAAAGATCTGGGATAGAGTGTTTTCTTACAGGTAAACTAAAAACAGAGCTCTCTGGACTTGGAATTCTTGGTCTGGCATCCTCAGACATACCCCCATGACCTTAGAATTTCTAGATGCCTGGCTTATTGGTAAGAACATCATCACAGAATGTTCTTCTTCTTGCTTGGTGGGGAGTGGGTGGTAGGAGAGCAGGACCAGGGAGGCCATCCCAAAGCCTTGGGAGAGCCATGGAATCTGTGATGGGGGAGGAGTGAGTGTCACAGACCAGTAGAGATGAATTCATGGAGTTGGGGCACTAGTCCTGCTCTGTCACTGTCTTGCCATGTATTCTTGGGCAAGTTCCCTGGAATCTGTGTGCCTCAGTTTCCTCATCTGTGAAAGGGGAATAATGATTTCTAGCTTACAGGATTGGTGTGAGGGTGAAATGTACATGGCATGAACATATCTCTCAGAGGACCCAGTGCAGGGCCAGTTCAATAAAGATGGGCTTCCCATTATTTCCTCTTTCCCAAACAGGATGCAGGTGCTTGTCTTCTTTCCTACACTCCTCTGGAGTGCTAATCACTCTGGGCCCATTCCTAGCAGCACAGGGTTGCCAGACACTCTCATTTCAGACTAGGGGTCTGCATCTAATGCCAAGGGTTGAAATCATTTCTGAACAAGGGTAGGATGCGACTCAGCATCATCCCTAAGCCAATGGCCAGCATGGGAAATGGTGCAGACATTGGCAACCTGGCAAAAAAGGCCTTCAACATTGCTTAACTCATCACTCCATGTTCAACAAGCTGGTGGGGGAAAGAGAGTTCAGTGTATTGAGCACTTCCTAATGGAGGTCTCACAGTAATCATGGTGTTATCCCCATTTTACAGATTAGGAAACTGAGGCTCAGGGACATGAAGTGTCCTTCATCAGTGTCTGACTTTTGTACAAATGAGCTACTGACAATGTGTGCATGAGCCAAATGTTATAAGGGACGAAGGAGGGGAGGCTTCTTTGTTACAAAGAATTTACCATGGAATTCCTACTTATGCATCATCTTTGGTGATGTTCCTATACTTGCTGCATGTTCTTTCATTTTGTTCTTTTCCTTCACAAATGAATACGATTGGCCAGCTTATATCAGTAAGTGTCCAATTCAACCTAAAAATTGATGGAATGTCTGCTCTCTGTTCTCCCTCTTGGTTCTTAATAGTGTTACATTTCTGAGAGCTGTATTTCTTAGTACTAATATCAATGTTATCAATTTTCTATTTTCCACTCATTTTTATAGAACAATGAAGGGAAAATGAAATAAAATAGCTAACATTCATTAAGTGCCGTACCATTTTGTGCAGTACTCATAAAAAATGTGTGGTGCATTCACAATCGTGTATGCTGCATAATCAAGTATTTTCCTGAAAAGAGAGAAATTCTGTTTTGATTAGGCATGGATGAGAACCCAATCCTCCACTTAGGAATTTACATGTCTGATGCTTAAAGGAATTTTCCACAGACAAGATTCTGTTTCCCTACATTTTAAACCTTGTTTCTCCCCCTCCACCCACTCCCTTCCAGAACTAGGCTCTGTGGGACAGTTTGATAGCACCGTGCCTTCTCCAGCCCTGCACCTTCAGGTTACAGCAATGGATGAGTGTCACAGTGGGTTGTAGGAGTGCTCTGGAAACCATTTCCACAATGGGGCGGCAAGCAATAGCCTAACTGGACACATCACTGACTGTGAACAGCATAAACATCCTACTAGAATCAACCTAAATGGCTCCTCTTAGCCCAGATCTCCAAAATGCCCATGACTATTTCCATGCCAGCGAACATGAAGAAAACTAGGAGGGAAAGGGAGTATTATTGAAAGATCTACCTCAGGCAAATGAATTATTTATTTATCCATTCATTCATTTATATAAAGTCCCATTGCTAGGGGCCCACCCAGAGCCTTAGAAGAAATACATACAAATGAGCCTATGTAACTGAAGCCTCAGGAACTTCATGGCAATCCACCTCTGCTTTCACAGCTAAGCTGGAGTCATCTGACCACGCTAACATCTGTATGTCACTGGCAATGGGCATCACAGAGCAGAGGTGGTAGCAAGCACGGGAATGCTAATAGAAGTGAGTGAGTGATGATGACATGGTGCAAGTGTCAGCAAACTATGGCCCACAGGCCAAGTCAGGCCCACTGCCTGTGTTTGCAAATAAAGTTTTATTGGAACACAGCTGCCCTCATTCATTTACATATTGTCTGTGGCGGGTTTTGCACTGCAAGGGCAGAGTGGAGCAGTAGTTGCCACAGTAACTCTCTGGCCCATGAAGCTGAAAATATTGACTATCTGGTAAAAAGTTTGGGGGAAAATTGCAAAGGTCTTGAGAAGAGGAAAAATGAGGCAAGAGAAAGCTAGTGCTAGATCCACACTCTTGGGATTCGATTCGGGTTCCATCATTTCCTGACTGTGTGCCTTTGAGCAACTCAACTTTTCTGATCCTCAATTGCCTCATCTGTTCATGCGGATACGAGTTCTTCTATCATAAATTTGCTATGAGGATTACACAAAATGCTCTGTGTAAAGTGCTGGCACCATGCCTGACATAAAGCCAGGGCTCAATACATGTCCTAGGCCATCATTACCTGCATCCATAAAGCATTTTTTGGTTAAAGTATTGTTGGCTCAGGTAGAAGGATTTTATGTGTGCCGTGAAACCCTGTCATTTGATGCTAGCGCTTTGTCCCCTGAGACATTCTCATTGTATTCCATGGTGATGCAGCTGGGACAGCACAGCAGTTTTGATGTGATTGAGTACCTCCCCATTGCCTCTCCAGTGACTCACAGCTCCATATCACAACCAAAGTCTCAAACATTTTCCTCTTTGTCAGGACACCGTTTTCCCACAGTCAAGTGTATTCTCTAACTCAATCACTCATTCACTTGTGTCTGCTTAGAAGAATTTCTGGATTTTCTCAGGAAACATCAGCTGTGGGGACCCCATTGCTAGGCAGTTGCCACCTCACCTCCTTTCTTTTCTCATCCCAGATCACTCTTCATTATCTAGTGTATAACATGGGATGGGGTTGGCAGAAGAAACCTTTTCAGAAATAAATCTGAAATCAGTGAAAATACTTTTGGCTGCAAATCAGAGAAAATCCAACTAAATTTGGCTTAAAGAGTAAGGACATTTATTCATTCATTAGCTCTCATAACCCTAAATCTAGAAGTAGGGCGGTTCCTGAGTTGGGGATTCAGGTAGCTCGGTAACATCAGTGGAACCATCGATGAATGGTTCCTTCCATTGCGTGAGCTCATGATCCCAGGATGGCTGCCCCAGCTCCAGTCATGGCATGCTGATGGCAGCATCAAAAGGAGAGGAAGATTTCCATGAAGCTAATGAAACTTGAGCTTCAAGATCTCTCACTTTCACAGGCCCCTTCAAGGCCTAGCAGTATGCTCCAGTGGCCATATACCTTTGTGAAATTTTTGTAAAGAAACTATATGTGCATTTTCTTATTTAAAGAAGGCACTTCAAATTATATAAGCGTTATGCCCCACAAAATCCGGACCCACCCCTGGTCCTGAGGCAGCGAAGAAACAAACAAAACAATAGCAATAACAACAAAAACCTGCCATAACCTGGGTCCCTTTTTTAAAAAATTTTTTATTGTTATGTTAATCACCATCCATGACATCATTAGTTTTAGATGTGGTGTTCCATGATTCATTGTTTGTGCATAACACCCAGTGCTCCATGCAGAACATGCCCTCTTTAATACCCATCACCAGGCTAACCCATCCCCCACCCCCCTCCCCTCTAGAACCCTCAGTTTGTTTTTCAGAGTCCCTAGTCTCTCATGGTTCATCTCCCCCTCCAATTTCCCCCCCTTCATTCTTCCCCTCCTGCTATCTTCTTTTTTTTTTTTCTTAACATGTATTGCATTATTTGTTTCAGAGGTACAGATCTGAGATTCAACAGTCTTGCACAATTCACAATGCTTACCAGAGCACATACCCTCCCCAGTGTCTATCACCCAGTCACCCCATCCCTCCCACCCCACCCCCCACTCCAGCAACCCTCAGTTTGTTTCCTGAGATTAAGAATTCCTCATATCAGTGAGGTCATATGATACATGTCTTTCTCTGTTTGACTTATTTCGCTCAGCATAATACCCTCCAGTTCCATCCATGTTGTTGCAAATGGCAAGATCTCATTCCTTTTAATGGCTGCATAATATTCCATTGTATATATACACCACATCTTTATCCATTCATCTGTCGATGGACATCTTGGCTCTTTCCACAGTTTGGCTATTGTGGACATTGTTGCTATAAACATTGGGGTGCACATACCCCTTTGGATCCCTACATTTGTATCTTTGGGGTAAATACCCAGTAGTGCAATTGATGGGTCGTATGGTAGCTCTATTTTCAACTTTTTGAGGAATCTCTATACTGTTTTCCAGAGTGGCTGCACCAGCTTGCATTCCCACCAACAGTGTAGGAGGGTTCCCCTTTCTCCGCATCCCCGCCAACATCTGTCATTTCCTGACTTGTTAATTTTAGCCATTCTGACTGGTGTGAGGTGGTATCTCATTGAGGTTTTGATTTGGATTTCCCTGATGCCGAGCAATGTTGAGCACTTTTTCATGTGTCTGTTGGCCATTTGGATGTCTTCTTTGGAAAAATGTCTGTTCATGTCTTCTGCCCATTTCTTGATTGGATTCTTTGTTCTTTGGGTGTTGAGTTTGATAAGTTCTTTATAGATTTTGGATACTAGACCTGGGTCCCTTTTCAAAGACTAAAGAAAACCTTCCTAGAAGCTCCCCTCCCCACACTCCCCTTTGCATCTCATTGACCAAACTGTAACACATGCTCATGCTTTAATTGTTACTTGGTGTGTTGGGTCCAGGTTCTCTAAGAAGCAGATGTTGGAATAGGATTGAACATGCTGGAAATGTAGTAGAGGGAATGTCTGTGACAGAAAATGGGGAGGAGCTAGAAGGGACGGGGGAGCCAGCAGACTGTAATGTGGGTCTGACCCTGAGTGAAGGAGAGAGAGCAGGAGGAAGGCTGGGTGAAGAATGCACTGCAGTGCAGCCTAAGGAATGTTCTGTGGGGCTGTCGGCAAGACAGGGCAGTCACCTGGGGGAGATAAGATAAGCCTGCCTTAGTACCCCTGCCACACTCTGTCACCGACTGGGAGCAGCCCAAGGGAAACATGAGTCATGGCCAAAGCCGGGCTGGATTTTCCAGTACAGTAAATGGGCTGTTGTCCAATTACACTCCGTACAGTTGGGGATCTCAGAGGCATATTCTCATGTCCACTGCATTTAGTAAGGAGAGAGAGAACCCCACCGTTGGCACAGACCAATAAGGATTCATTCCTGGGGCGGTGAAGGGGCCTGCCTGCGGACTTGGCCACTCAGAGCAGGGAGAACAAAGGTGAGGCTCAGTGGAAGGAAGGAAGGGATGGTGATAGGGAGGCCACAGCCATGTCTGTCGACCTCCTCCCCATCCCCCAACACGGCTCTTGTACCAACAGGTGGCTGTTGAGCATGTCCGTCTCAGCCAGACCTGAATCAGACATGGCTGCTTTTTATCACGAGCCCTCCCTGTCCACAAGGCCAGCATAGTAAGTGCAGTAGACAGGAGGAAAATAACTTCTCCGTGTTTGTGATGAGGCTGTTTTACCATGAAGTCAACAAAATGCCCTGGTCCCAGGTCTTGTTCTCTGTAGATCACCTGAGCTCGGGGGCTAGGCTGCTCTTGGTTTTGATTTTTGTGCATTTGTGAGCCTTGGTGTCCCATGTCTATTCCAATTTGGCTAATTGCATGTTGCCTGTTTAAAATCTCCCCCCACTGTTTCAATTAGAGAAAAACAAAGTTTTTCATGTTCTGCTTGGCAAATCAGGTTGTCAAGCACTTGGGGTCCTCCCCTCTGGAGGGAAGGTGGGCATCATTAATTCTGCACGAGGTGTGGCAGGTTGAATAAATCATTTGAGGAACACTGTCATACTCTTGCCGATGATTGGGAAACCAAGGAAATATTTTATGTGACACCAGCCTAGACTCTTGCTGTCCCCTCTGAACTGGTCTCTGGGCTTTTCCTCATGCCCCCTACCCTTAATTTTTATTCTCCACCCAACACCCAGAGTGATCCTGTTAAGATGCGTTTCAGACTATGTCACTCCCATACTCAAAGCCTTCCAAGAGTTAATCAATTACTTCTAGTAGAAGTCTGAGTCCTTAGACTGATCTACACGGCCCTGCATTAGGGTTCTGCAAACTATAGCCCTCTGGCCAAACCCAGTTGCCCACTGCCTGTTACAAATAAAGTTCTGGAACCGCCACACCCTTTGTTGACATGATGTCTTTGGCTGATTTCTTGAGCAGTTGAGCAGTGGCCTGCAGTGGAGATCACGTGGCCTGCAAAGGCTCAAAGGCTCAAACCTCTTGGCTCTTTACAGGAAAACCTTGCTGACCCCTGCTCTAGATAATCCCTCTCATCCCCACTGCCGCTGTCACCTCTCAGACCCCATCTCCTCCCACTCTCCTCCTTGCTCTCTTTGCTCCCTCGCACTCAGCCCTTCGCTGGCACTGAGGAATATTCTTCCCCTCCGTATTTTTTTTGCTCTGCTCTGTCCCTAGAGCCTAGAATCATATCTTGTACATTGTACGTGCTCAAGAAATGTTTGTCAAATGGATACACATAACATTAAAGGCTCAGAATTCTGCTGCCTTACAGAAGACCCAAAAATACTGGCTGATTCAGGCCAGTAGGGTGGCTCACGATGCCATCAGGGCCCCTTGGCTCCTCCAGCTTTCTTCTCTGCCACTTGTGGTGGATAGCTTTCTTTTCCCCATGATGTCCTTGTGGGTACAGGATGTTCAAGCCACCTCTGGCCTCCCTTTCATGTTCTGGGCTGGTAAAAAAGAAAGAAGTGATGGCACAGAGCAGGTGACACTCACATCAAGAAAGCAAATCTTTCCCAGAAACGCCTCGCAGACTTCTGCTTGCATCCCTTAGGCCACCACCGAGCCCACAGCCACCCTCAGCTGCCGGAAAGGTTAGAAAATGTGGTCTTCTAGCAGGACATGTGACTTCCTTGAAGAAAATCGAAGTTCTTTTCTTTTTTTTTTTTTTAAGATTTTTTTTTTTTTAAAGATTTTATTTATTTATATGACAGAGGGAGACAGTGAGAACAGGAACACAAGCAGGGGGAGTGGGAGAGGGAGAAGCAGGCTTCCCGCTGAGCAGGGAGCCCGATGCAGGACTCGATCCCAGGACCCTGGGATCATGACCTGAGCTGAAGGCAGACGCTTAATGACTGAGCCACCCAGGCGCCCATTTTTAAGATTTTTTTTATCTGAGAGAGAGTGCATGCACGAGCAGGGGAGCAGGGGGAGAGGGAGAAGCAGGATCCCCACTGAGCAGGGGGCCTGATGTGGGACTCGATCCCAGGACCCTGAGATCATGACCTGAACTGAAGGCAGACGCTTAACCAACTGAGCCACCCAGGCACCCAGAAATCAAAGTTCTAATGGTAGGAGAAAGGAGAGGTGGATATTGGAGAGGTGACTTACAGCATCTATCGTATCTGGCCTTTGAATTTTTTTTTCTCACCTGGGAGAATTATAAAGGGTGAAACTTGGGAGAACCTCTAAGACTTTGGCAAAGTGCCAAGGGCTGATTTTTACTAAAGGTCAGTCCCAGTGTTCCCTATCGTGTGGCCTCATAGCTCCCTGAACGTCCCTTGATGTTCATCACACTCCTCGTAAGATTTATCTCATTGCCCACCACTGCTTCTCAGTCGTTACACTGCATGCAGCATATGGGCAGATGCTCAGGAACTATTTCTGTATGAATTAATAAAATAAAAGGGAAATGAACTGTGGAGAGTGTATGCACACACACACTTAGGGACATACACATGGGTGTCTAAATGCCTATAATTCCATTTATTGCAGGCTTCCTATATACCATCATATAAATTCAATTCTGGCAACAATCCCAGGAAACCAATACTAACATCTCCATTCTGTGGTGTGGGTTACAGAAGTCTCCAGTTTCCAGGCTCAGTGACTTTAAGGAAGGTGCACCGCCACACACAGCTAATAAATGGTAGAGGTAAGACTTGAGCCCTAGCTTGCCGATTCAAAAGCTTATGTGCTTGGGCGCCTGGGTGGCTCAGTTGGTTGGGCGACTGCCTTCGGCTCAGGTCATGATCCTGGAGTCCCGGGATCGAGTCCCGCATCGGGCTCCCTGCTCGGCAGGGAGCCTGCTTCTCCCTCTGACCCTCCCCCCTCATGTGCTCTCTCTCTCTCATTCTCTCTGTCTCAAATAAATAAATAAAATCTTAAAAAAAAAAAAAAAAAAGCTTATGTGCTCCTGCTCACACTCATTCACTGAGTCATTCAACAGATATGTACTTAAGGCTCTCAGTGTGCCAAGGACTGTTGCAGTAATCATATTTCCTGTGTCGGGAAAAGATTTTTCAAATCAAAAGATGTACATTTTAGCCAGTGAAGGGTAGTACAGAGAGATGAAAATTGATACGCCCTTTTTTTTTTTTTTTTTAATTTGTGTGTTTCCTCTGAAAGTTTCTAGGTGAAGAACTCACCCCAGTGCCTCCGGTGTGACGTGGATGGCTTATTTAAATTTCTCAACAAGTTGCCTCCACATGCATACTATTTGTTTAATGAATTAAAAATGACTTGAGATTGAGGATTAAGGAAGATGTCTTTTTTTTTTTTAAAGATTATTTGAGAGAGCGAGAATGAGAGAGAGAGAGTACATGAGAGGGGGGAGGGTCAGAGGGAGAAGCAGGCTCCTCGCTGAGCAGGGAGCCCGATGCGGGACTCGATCCCAGGACTCCGGGATCATGACCTGAGCCAAAGGCAGTCGCTTAACCAACTGAGCCACCCAGGCGCCCAAGGAAGATGTCTTATTCGTTATTGAGTTTCAACCTTAAACTTGCCTGTGGTTAGGACAATGATGGCCACACCGGGTTCCACAGATTCCTGTTGGATGAAACAGAATTAGTATCAGGCAAGGTTTTGGGCTGTGAGCAAGAGAAACCTGTCCTGAGTGATGTATGCAGGAGAGGGATTCATTGGTGGGATACTGGGAGGGGATAACTTGCAGAGCCAGCTTCTTAGCCCAGGCGGTATTGAAGAAAGGTTAGAAAAAATCCAGCCAAAGTCCTGGCTTCTTAGGCTGATGACACTGGCGCCACCATGACTGGACGCCCCATCTACCATTGCTGGACTCCTGTGTTAGCAAGGCCACTCTGGAGGGACAGACAACCCCAACATCTCAATGGCCTAAATGGTGAAGGTTCATCTCTCTCTCATTCCCATTGTATTTCTACAGTGGTGGGCAGGGTGACTCTGCTCATCAGAGTCATTCAAGGTCCCAAGCCAATGGAGGCCTTGTGCTTCCATGATCCCAGAATCTGGAAAAGAGAAGGATAAGTGCAGCCCGTCAGTTGAACCAGCTCTTAAAGCTTCTTTTTGATGTGGTGTATGCTATTTCCCCTCACTTTTCCTTGACCAAAGCAGGGCATTTGACTATGCCCAATTTTGGGAGGGTGGGGTGTGGGAAATGCAATTCTATGAAGTGCCCATAAGTAAGAATTTTTATATTTATGATCATCTTTGATGACTTCGCAAGCTCCAATGCCACTTCCACCGCGCATGCTAGCTCACTAGCTCTGTGTTTTGTGTGGCTCTTAAAATTCAACATCCTGGGGTGCCTGGCTGGCTCTGTGAGTATCACATGTGACTCTTGATCTCAGGGCTGTAAGTTTGAGCCCCACGTTGGGTGTAGAGGTCACTTAAAAAAAAGTTCAAAATCCTGGTGGAAGCAACCCTCCAGCCAAGGTTAGGTCATGTCCAGTGCTCTGTCAAGAAGGCAAAGGAGGGAGGTCACATGCTAGTCAGTCAGAAGGCCAAAACCAGGGGCGCCTGGGTGGCTCAGTCGTTAAGTGTCTGCCTTCAGCTCAGGTCATGGTCCCAGGGTCCTGGGATCAAGCCCCGCATCGGGCTCCCTGCTCGGCGGGAAGCCTGCTTCTCCCTCTCCCACTCCCCCTGCTCGTGTTCCCTCTTTCACTGTGTCTCTCTCTGTCAAATAAATAAATAAAATCTTTAAAAAAAAAAAAAAAAAGAAGGCCAAAACCATGACAGAATTCTTCCCCATCTTTTTCAGTTGGAATCTGTATTGCTGATCCATTAAGTGGGCTTTTCCCAAGGTGATATGTTTTTTTTTTCTTTTTTTTTAAGGGTGAATGTTCAAAGGTTTTATTATATAGTTCAAACATTTTATTATGTCACCCCAATGTATCATATCACCTCCAAATTTTTTTTTAAATTGAATTTTATTTTATCATGTTATGTTAGTCACCATATAGTACATCATTAGTTCTTGATGTAGTGTTCCATGATTCATTGTTTGTGTATAACACCCAGTGCTCCATTTGATATGTGCCCTCCTTAATACCCATCACCGGGCTAACCTATCCCCCCACCCCCCTCCCCTCTGGAACCCTCAGTTTGTTTCTCAGAGTCCATAGTCTCTCATGGGTCTTCACCCTCTCCAATTTCCCCCCTTCATTTTTCCCTTCCTTCTCCTAATGTCCTCCATGCTATTCCTTATGTTCCACAAATAAGTGAAACCATATGATAATTGACTTTCTCTGCTTGACTTATTTCACTTAGCATAATCTCCTCCAGTCCCATCCATGTTGATGTAAAAGTTGGGTATTCATCCGTTCTGATGGCTGAGTAGTATTCCATTGTATATATGGACCACATCTTCTTTATCCATTCATCTGTTGATGGGCATCTCGGCTCTTTCCACAGTTTGGCTATTGCGGACCTTGCTGCTATGAACATTGGGGTGCATATGGCCCTTCTTTTCACTACATCTGTGTCTTCGGGGTAAATACCCAGTAGTGCAATTGCTGGGGTCATAGGGTAGCTCTATTTTTAATTTTTTGAGGAACCCCAAGGTGATATGTTCTAAAAGAGATTCTCAGATTGGGGCGAAACTCTAAGCTCTTCAAGGAGACAGTGCTAGGTCCTCAAAATATATTTGTTTTTTTAGGGCACCTGGGTGGCTCAGTTGGTTACACGTCTGCCTTGGCTCAGGTCATGATCCCAGGGTCCTGGGTTCGAGCCCCACATCGGGCTCCCTGCTGAGCAGAGAGCCTGCTTCTCCCTCTCCCTCTGCCTGCCGATCCCCCTCCTTGTGTGCACTCTCTCTCTCTGTCAAATAAATAAATAAAATCTTTAGTATATATATATATATATATATATATCCCACTCCCAGTAATCACACCCTTGGGTGTGGGGTGGGTTTATTGACTCACATCTAACAGAACATAGCAAAAGTGATGGCACGTCAATTCTGATATTAGGTTATAAAAAAACTGTGGCTTCCGTCTTTCCTTCTCTTGTGGCTACCTTCTCTTGCCCTTTGGTTCAGAGGAAACCAGCTGTTATTTTGTGAGCTACCCATGTGACAAGGAGCTGACGTCTCCAGCCAATAGTTAGTGAGCACCTGAGGCCACCAGCAGCCACGTGAGTGATCTTGAAAGTGGGTCCTTCCTAAATGAGGCTTGAGATGACTGCAGCCTGTGGGACCCTGAGCTGAGGACCCGCCTTAGCTGGACCTGGATTCCTGACCCACAGAAACTGTGAGGTAATCAGTGTTTGTTGTTTTAAGCCACAGAGCTTTGGGGTAATTCTTTATCAGCAATAGATATCTAGAACATTCTTTTCATTCAATGAATAGCTAATAGCATTATATGAAGCTCTTGGGATACATTGTGAGCATGACAGACCTGACTTCTGCCCTTATGGGTTTAAGTTAATTTAAGCTTGTTTCTATGCTGTGGGAAGAGACAGAGCTTTTAATACGCAAATGTTCATCCTGAGTCTCTATGAGAGGGAGAATGGGCCTGTAACTTTTCAACTTTTTTTTCCCTCAGCATTTCATAGGGCAAATGTTTTATGGAACACACATTGGAAAATTCTCTACTAGCTAAATGAGTAAATGAATTAAAGTTGTAATTTCAAAGGCTTAAGCTCCCCTGCAAAAATTTCAGAGTACACCCCCTTTGTTCATTATAGACTTAATAGCTATTATTCTTTCAGTGGACCCCATGCACACTTTGCTAATTTGCTTAGCAAACATTGACTGATTATCTACTATGTTGTAAGGCACTGCAAACACCAAATTGTTGCTTGGGTGATGGGGTTGCTGTATTTCTAATGAAGTATTTTTGGAAATACGCTAATTGTTTCATTTTGTGAATAATGGTTTCAGCCACAATATTTGGGCAAAGAGCAAAGGAGAGGAAGAGTGGGATTGGCTAATGTTAAAATCAAAGGTCTGCTGAAAACACTAATGTGTATTGAAGCAAGGCATTGTCCTCAAGGAGAGGAGACATAATCGTTATTGAAACAGTGTCTGAAACACTTCATCTGACTGTATTTAAAATGTTTAAAGAACTCTTGGAATAAATAAAGCCCTGTAAAGGTCTTTCAAATTAAAATGAATTCTTGGCATGCCTTTCCCTCAACTACCACTGCTCTCCCCATATAGCCCTCTTCAGAGAAGGCCCGAGAAACAGGGCTTTTGTCTTAACTGTCTAACATGTACCAAGCGTTTCATATTTGGGATGGAAAGCAGTAGGGGAAAAGGGTAGCTCATTTAGGAAACAGATTGAAGTGGCAATCCTATTTTGTCTTGGGTGCACTGCCCCTTAGGAATACACGTGACCTTTCCAGATCTAATGAAGTAGTAAATGTCCCTGGACCAACCTGTCAGCAAACAATGTCCCATTTCTACCCCTGGAAGGTATTTGGGGTCTTCTTTAGAAATAAGGCAGAGCTGGTGTTGGCAAAGGTGCAGAGAAATGAGATGGATTGAGGATTTCAAAGTACAATGTGAAGATATAAGATAAAATATAGGATAATGTTCATCCTCTAGAAAGTAGGGCAGACTTTTTTCACCTAGCAAACTTAAACAGAAGAACTGACTAATTTAACTATTAAAAAATGAAAAAACTTATGCTAGATGGATAAACAAACAGACACGTAAATAAACAAATAAATTTAAAGGGGGAAAATGTCGAGCCATGAAGAATTATTTGCAACACAGAGAAACTGTTATATTTTTATTGTATAAGTTGTTCTTAAAAATTATTAAGAAGAAGATGAACATCTTGGGACCTACCTCACACCACCACCCCCCCAAAAAAGGAAATGATGTACACAGGATATTCTCACAAGCAAATATATAAAAGACAAGTATGTGAAAAAATTCAGCTTCAGGGGTGATCAAATAAATGTTAGACACTCTATTGAGAGGTAATAGTATAAGGTAGATCATGACACAGCCTCTGGATTCGGGCTCCCCAGGTTGCTGATCCCTGGCTGTGGGACCTTGGGCAAGCTGCTGAAACTCTCTTTGCTCAGTTTCCTCATCTGTAAAACGAAGGTTGTAGGGTAATTACAAGGGCGAGGCGAGTTGATGTATGTCATACTCTTGGAATAGTACCTTGCACATTAGGAATGGCAAATAAATGTTAGCTATTATTTCTCTTATTCAACTGATAAATATAGAAATGATACCAGTAGCGGTGTCAATGGTGTGGAGATGTACTCTTGGACACTGCTGGTGGGCACGAAGTGGTACAATCTTCTCCCAGGGAAAGTTAGCGTCCTGCATCAGGCCCTTAGAATGCTGTATTGCCTTGGACCAAATTTCACTGTAGGAATTTTTCCCAAGGAAATAGGTCAAATATACTTAAAAAATAGCTGTCAAGATTTGTTTTTTCAGAGCTATGTACAATTATGCAATACTGGAAAGAACCAAAATGTCCAAAAAGAATAGATTCATTGAACAAATTATTGGACATCCATTCAGTAGAATTCTCTGTAGTCATCAGATGATGTAAGGAAAAACCACTCTAAACGATATTTGGGGGACAACTGAAATATGAATTATATGTAAGATAATGTTAATACATCAGTGCTATTTCTTGGGTGTGCTTTGTAGGAGAATGCAGTATAGATAGTGTGGGATACATGCTGAAATGTCATGATCTTTGCAGCTTACTTTCAAATGGTTCAGGAAGAAAGGGACATTATATCATATAAACACAGGCGCACACACACACACACACACACACACCTTTCACAGAGAGAGAAATAGAGAGAAAGCAAATGTTAGCCATAATGAATCTGGGTAAAGTGTGGATGGAGTGTATATCTATCAACTTTTCTGTTTAAAAAATTTCAAAGTAAAAAGTTGGGAACATGTGGGAAAAACACTTAAGGACAGGAGAAAGTGATATATTTTAATGAAAAAAGTTTACAAATCAATATATACAATATAATCTCATTATCATTATTATTACTTTTAGCTAAAAGATTAGGATGACATAACAGTAGCTGGTATTTATTGGATGGAGCCTTTTTATGTGTCAGTCACTGTGCTAAGTATTTACATGCATTGTTTCATGTAGCTAAAACTCTATAAGGTTATGTGGCATTATGATTTTCCCCACATAAAAAATTAATAGAAACTCAGAGGTTAAAAACTTATCGAAAAACCACAGCCAGCCACTGGTAATCATGGATCTTTATGACCTCAAATCTACACTCTTAGCTACTGCACTTCTGCACAGAGAAAAGACCAGAAGGCTGTTGTAGCTGCTGACAATGATATCAATAGCTAATAATTTTCAATCAGAGCTGTAATGGAAGTAGTGTTTAATATTTCAAAGAAGCAAAGCAAAGAGAAAGGCTAGTTCTATAGGGCAGGACAGGATGAGTGTGGTAGTTCTTACCAAGTGGTAACATTTGAGATGGGCTTTGAAGGATGCATAGGAGTCCAATGGGCAAAAAAAAAAAAAAAGGGCATTCAATACAGAGAGAATAGCATGAATGAAGACACATAGTGTATTTAAGAAATGATTCTTACCCCGGGCGCCTGGGTGGCTCAGTTGGTTAAGCGACTGCCTTCGGCTCAGGTTATGATCCCGGAGTCCTGGGATCGAGTCCCACATCGGGCTCCCGGCTCAGCAGCCTGCTTCTCCCTCTGACCCTATCCCCTCTCATGCTGTTTCTCTCTCTCTCTCTCTCAAATAAATAAAGAAAGAAAGAAAGAAAGAAACGATTCTTAGTTTGTAGAGAGCGTGGAGGCAGGTAACCAGGGTAGATGGTGTGAGTGAGATTGGACAGTCCCACAGGAGGCGTCGAATTATTTTACCAGGTGAGGACAGTGGGAACGAAGAGGGGACAGAATCAAAGCTTCCACTTCTGAATGTTTGTAGCATTATGTTGGGTCACTCCATCATAGATACATGTCTAGAAATAATCTTCTTATCTTCCTGAACTGGTCCTTTGCTTGTTTATGCTCATTTCCATACCTGCCCTTCTCCTGACCTGCTTTGTCTCCTTTGTATCACAGGCACTACCTTTCCTCCAGCTTCTTGCTGGGTTTGGCTAACAGGAGGCACTGGCAGAAGATGGGGTGGGGGATCATGAAGAGCCCAGAGTTTTTCAATCCCTCTCTGTCCACCTCAGGTTGTGTTCCTGGCAGCAGCTGTGTCTCATCCTTGAGCCCAAATCCTGCCAGGCAGCCCCTCCCAACATGGAGCAACCACTCCTGCTCAGCCTCCATTGTGGCTCTAGAGCCTGTCCAACTCAGCCTGGCTTTTGAGTTCTGGTAACACCATTTTCTCCCTGTCCCTCCAGCCCTAGGGTTGGTAGCATCTTCTTGCTGATGCTACTATCCTGGTTGTCTCCTTCCTGTCCGATGTAGCTCCTCAGCTCTGCCATTTCTTCATTTTGAGAGAGAGAGAGAGAGCATGAGAAGGGGTGAGGAAGCAGAGGGAGAGGGAGAAGAAGACTTTCCGCTGAGCAGGGACCTGAGGCGGGGTTCATCCCAGGACCCTGAGATCATGACCTGAGCCGAAGCAGACACACACCCAACTGAGCCACCCAGGTGCCCCTCTCCATTTTCAGGATTCCAAGAAGAGGGATATAGCAATCACTCAAAGATTTGATTGATTCCTAGCCTTGGATCCCAATGATAACATTAACTTCCTTGTGTGGAATCTAAAAGGAGACGAGACACAAGGAAGGGGAAGGAGCTCTAGTTTTGTCTTCCTGGTACTTTGCTTGGGATATGGTGCAATTTCCACCTATTCATTCATTCATTCATTCATTCATTCATTCATTCATTCAGCAAACATGTATTGAGTGCCTAGTAAATGCTGGGCACTTTTTTATGTGATGAGGATATAGCAGTGATCCTTTCCTTTGGAGCTTATATTTTAGTAGAGGACTTTGGTGCAGCAACAAGCCACTGGGAAGAAGGGGCCTGCCCATTTTCCCTAGTCACTGCCTGGAGATCTCCACCAGATAATGTGGTTAGGAGATGGAGCATTTCAGGTGGAAAATAACGACCGCAGTATCATTTGGGGGGTCAGATGCTGTTCTAATGATTTCATTTAATCCTCACAGGCAAACATTGAGGCATGTGGTATTATTGTCCCCAACTGAAGATGAAAAACCAACGCATGGAGAGGCTGAGGGATTTGCTCAAGGTTACATAGCTAGGAGATAGTTGAGCCTGCTTCGAATCTAAGTGGCCTTGCTGCTCAGACACAGTAGATGTGTGGAAAGCACATGATGAAGCACCCAACATGTGTCAATCCAGCCAAAGGAGGCTGGTTCACCTTATGGCTCTTGGGTTAGTTGCTACGCTTGCTGTTTGACTTCTAGGATGCTGAAGGACAAAGGATTATGTTACTACTTTAACTGGTAGGCTTCAGAATAGTAGGCAGAAAACCATTTAATTTTCTTTTGACAATAGCTTTCTGGGCTCTGGTAAAAATGATATGTATTTTGATATGATATGTATTATGTCAGAGTTCAGAAGTACAAAGAAGAAAGTTAAAACTCATGAGAAAAAAGGAGAAAAAGGAGGAAAAAAGAGATAGAACCAGAATAAACCAAACTCCTTAAAAAAGAAAAACCCTCCAGAAATCCAACGAACTATTTATAGCTATTATTTCCATCCTTTCAGGCAAATTTACATACTTATATATATATTTAGCTCTACATAAAGCATTTTACACAAATGGGATCATATTATATATGCAATTCCAAAACCTATTTTCGAAAATTTCTTCACTCACCAATATGATGCGGAACAAAAGATCACCACCATTATTCTTTGCAACTGCTTAGTATTACCTTGTAAGAGTTACTATAATACATTTCATCAAATCTAATTGAAAGACATTTAGACTGTTTCCCAAAGTCCTATGTGAAAACATTACCAAAAGCATCCTGTTTACTTTTGAAAAATTCATAAGAATCACTTCGGGTAATCAGAAGATATGATTTCTGGGAAATCACAAGGAACGCACACTGACATTTTGATATGTATTGGTGAACTGCCCTCCCAAAAGATTGCCTCAATTTATGCCCCACCATGACACACATTCATCAGGACTGAATTTATAAATCTTTGCTAATCTGATAGGCAAGATAATCCCAGGAATTTAATTTCTGGGTTTTTTGTTTGTTTATTAATTTTTTTAAAAAGATTTTTATTTATTTATTCATGAGAGACAGAGAGAGAGAGAGGCAGAGGGAGAAGCAGGCTCCCAAGGAGCAGAGAGCCCGATGCGGGACTCAATCCCAGGACGCTGGGATCATGACCTGAGCTGAAGGCAGACGCTTAACCATCTGAGCCACCCAGGCGCCCTGTTTGTTTATTTTTTAATCTTTAGTATACGTTTACTGTCTACCTGAATTTCTTAGAGGATAACATATATAAGACTTCTGGTTTCAAAGAAGAGACTTATTTATATGCAAAGAGGTCCATCCCAGCATTACTTATACTTGTTAGAAAACAGAAACAACCAGATGAGAAACCAACACACCAATTAAGATATAAACATGTGTAGGAATATTTTGTAGCCACACAAACAGGAATATTTTGGATAAGTATCTAATAGCATATGGAAATGATTATATTATAAAGTTTGAGGAAAGAAATCAAAATGCAAAATAATTTACAGAGTAATTCCAACTGTTAAAATACAAGTTTAGAAGAAAAAAGATGGGAAAAATAATTAGACTAGAAGGAAATACAAGAAATTGTTCATGTGATGATCTCTGTAAGGTGGGATTTGGGATTATTTCAATTTTCTTCATCATACATTTTTGCATACACAGAGTTTTCTAATACAGGGGCTAATTTTTAACATCTGTTTGGTGCATTCACTGTTCCTACTGTTTAGAGGTCATTCACACACAGATGCATAACATTATCATTAAGGACTTATTTTAGTGAACTAAATGGACATATGCTTTGGTTTATCCGTAATACTAAGGAATACGCCCATTAGTACTGACACTGCCTTAGGGGTCAGATCCTGGCTCTCAAGGAGTGTGCCCCTGGAAGGTGGGAGAAGGCATATGCCCAACATCTATAGCATAAGAGAGAAGAGCATGTCTGCTGAGATACAGGAACACCTTCCAGGGGAGGTAGTGTTTCAGCGCATCCTGGAAGAAGTTGGATTTTATATAACAGTTGTCATTCTCCCCACTGACTCTATAAGAAAGAGGCGTTCGTTGTAGAGGATAGGAAAATGTATAATATGACAACAGACATTCCCAGGGTCATTATCACATGTGGAACACTGTGTTCAATCCTTACATGGAAACATCTCACTTAACCCCCAGCAACCCTCTAAAGGTGGCTGTGATTATTTTGTGCATTTCAAAGGCAAAGAAAGGGAGTATAAAAGATTAAATGAATGAACACCGGGTACATGATCGGATAATTGGCAGAAGCAGTCCTGGAATGCAAGTTGACCTGGTGCTACAGAAGAAAATAAATCAGTGCTAAGCTCATTCTTTCAGTCTCCTCCGCCCCCACACCCCCATGCAAGAAGCTTTTCCCGGTCCTCTGCACCCCTGGGTGGTTCTCACTCAAGCATTATCAGCACATAGGTGGTAACTGAAGGCATATGAGTGGGTGAGATCACCCATGCAGAGGAGAAGAAAAAGGGCTCTGGGAACAAAGCCCGAGCAACAGAGATGGAGATACATTCCCAGGTCTGGGCTGAAGGGAGAGCAGGCAGCATGGGGAAAATTTCACAGTGGTAACAATCTTGGAGCTGAACCCTAGAGGATGAGAAGTTTGCCAGGTGGAGAAGACAAAGACAAGTGTCCAGAGCAAAGGGAACAGCATCTGCAAAAGCATATGGGATGCAAGGGATAACCTGGTAACTTGGAAAACCAGCAAGTGATTTTAGTATGGCTAAAGCATAGAGTGTGTGTGTGTGTCTACATGAGTGTGACTATATGTTCAGGAGGTTAGTGTGATGATACATCATCTAGCAAGGAAGGCACACTTCATGTCATTAAAGACCATGTGTTAGTTGGTTTTCCAGACACACACACACACACACACACACACACACACACCCCCTATTGGTTCTGATTCTCTGGAAAAACAGAGAAAACAAATATATAGAGATTTATTATGACGAATTGGCTCATGTGAATTATAGAGGCTGAGAAGGCCCACAGTCTGATGTTTGTGAGCCAGAGACCCAGGAAAGCTAGTGGTATTCAGTCCAAGTCCAAAGACCTGAGAACCAGGGGAGCTGATGGTGTAAATCCCTGTCTGAGGGCTGAAGAAGTTGAGCTATGTCCCAGCTCAATCAGTGAGGTGGGAAAAAACCCAATGAATTCCTCCTTCCTCTACCTTTTCTTCTATTTGGATAGGATGATGCCCAACCACATTGGGGAGGGTGATCTACTTCCCTGAGTCCACAGATTCAAATCCTGATCTCATCTGAAAAGACCCTCAGAGACATATCCAGAAACAATGTTTAAACTGGGCACCTGTGGCCCACTCAAGTTGACACATAAAATTAATCCTCACAATCCCTTATTAAAAGGTTTGGAATTTTACGGAAAGAGAGTCCGGGAATAGAGTGGAGAGATCCCTGAAGGCCAGCTCATCAGTATAAACTTTATTTATCTGGAAGGCAATGAGGAGCCTTTGAATTTTTTTTCAAGAAAAGGAATGATAAGATCAGAACTGGGCTTTTCAAGATCCTGGACTGGATGGTTTGGAGAAGGAAGAGGCAGGGGATAAGGCGAACAGTTGGTAGAATATTATAACAAAGTGAGAGGTGATGAGCACATGTACTCATGGGTACTAGGATGGTAGCTACATAGGGTGGTGGTTTATTGGGGGTGAAGGGGTGGGTGGATTTAGGATGACAGATAAGAGAAACATCAGACAATCTATGGGGTTATCTGGGAAAGTCCATTGTTGAACATTCAAACCAGCAGTTCAGAAACATGTCCTTCCTTCCTTCATCCACCCAATTATAGCAAACGATTTACTGAGTGCCTACTCTCTGACAGGTCTATGCACCAAACCTCTAGTCCAGTGTGCAGTCTAGACACATTCTCATATTGTAACAACCTAGTGTTACAAGAGTCTAGAAATCAACAGCTTCAGAAGGAGGTTGGGCAGGTAAATCACCCAGGTAAGTACTGGGGGATCTGGACTACCTTTCTGTAGGAGGGGACTTCTAAGCTGAAAATTCCTAACCTCAGGCAGAGACATTGTGTGGGAGCTGGGAACCCCCTGGTGAAAAAGGTATGTTCCCCTCCCCACCCACGAGGGTGGAGACAAATAAACAAGACAATGCCACCTGACACAAATGCAGCTAAGTCATGCATATGTTATATCTTTCTTTAGTCAAAAAAGGAAACTCTCCTCCGTGCAAATTTACCCTTTTAAGGCCGAGCTATCTGGAACTAGGGGCACCAAGATGGCAAAGTGAGACCGGAGCCTTCCCCCAGGCGGCACCACCCAGGCCTTTGAAGGATAGGTGCAGGGTCGTCCTCCTGGCTATTGAAAAGAACCTAGTCAATGTGCCCTGGTGGCAGGTGGCTAATGTCCTGAGATTTCAGCCTTCCATTGGTGTCCAGCGCCCTGGCCTCTGGGCTCGCTGGCCTGGTTTCTAACCTTCCCTCCACGCTGAAGAAAACTAGGGCTGAAAGAGGACCACCTTAATTGCTTTGGGGACCCGAAGGTGGGGGAAAGGGGAAGGGATGAAAAAACATGCTTTGCATATTAAAGAAAAAAGGAAAGTGAAATCCGAAACTCGGGGGCAGGAAGCGACCCCAGGCCGACACTTTGTGAACCTTTGGCGGATAGCACACCTGGGTGGGGGGGGGGGGGGTCACCTGCTCGACCTACCACCCTCCCATTCTGGTACCAAAGCCACGAGCCTGAGGAGCAGGGACAGCAGCAGGGAGATAACATCCGCGTCTCTACGTTGCCACCGGCCCCCCCAATCCCCAGGCCGCTGCCCCCCACTTCCTGCAGCCCTGGTCACCTCCGGGGGCGTGTGTGAGGGGCGGGGCTACGTGGAGCTGAGGAATTTTAAAAAAAGGCGAGATAATTAGCATTCTCTGATCCCATTGGCTCTCCGCCGGCCCTGCTTTACATATGCCCGCCCTGCTGGCTGCCTGGGGTTTGCGGGGTTCGGCCGGGTTTGCAGCCGCCGCGGTAGCTGCTGCGCTTCAGTGCCGGGCGGGCGCCTAGCGAGCCCCGGGCGGGGAGCCGGGAGCCCGCAGCCGGGAGCCAGCTGCCAGCAGAGCTGCTGCGGCGGCATCTGAGTCCCTTTCCGTCCTACGAACACGGAGGCCGGCGGCCGGCGGCTTCTGCGCCCAGCAGGGCCCAGGGAGGAGCGGGTCGGACACTTTTTATTTTATTTTGGAAGAAAGGGGCGAGTCCCGGCGTGAGCTTCCCTCCCGGCCTGGCTCGCTCCCCAGTGCGCCCCAGCTCTGGCCCGGGCTCTGGAAGATGACTTCGGGGTCCGCCCGGCGTCTACTAACGGCGGCGGCTCGGGGAGGCAGCCGAAAGTAGTAACACTTAGTGGTAAGCAGCTGGTGGAAAAGTGAGCCGAGGCAGCGCGGCCTCGGCTCTCCCCGCCCGCCGGCGCCCGGTGCTCTCGCTGCTCCTTCCCCTCGGCTCCGCGGCGGCCGCAGCATGAAGTGGCGCAGCGATGGCCAGGAGAGGTAAGAAGCCTGTGGTGCGGACGCTGGAGGATCTGACGCTGGACTCGGGTTATGGTGGCGCGGCGGACTCAGTGCGCTCCTCCAACTTGTCCCTGTGCTGTTCCGACTCGCACCCGGCGTCCCCGTATGGCGGGAGCTGCTGGCCGCCTCTAGCTGACTCCATGCACAGCCGGCACAACAGCTTTGACACCGTCAACACTGCCCTGGTGGAAGACTCCGAGGGGCTGGACTGCGCCGGCCAGCACTGTTTGCGGCTGCTGCCGGACCTCGACGAGGTCCCCTGGACCCTCCAGGAGCTGGAGGCGCTGCTGCTGCGCTCGCGGGATCCCCGGGCAGGCCCGGCGGCCCCCGGCGGCCTGCCCAAAGACGCGCTGGCCAAGCTGTCGACGCTGGTGAGCCGGGCGCTGGTACGCATCGCCAAGGAGGCGCAGCGCCTGAGCCTGCGCTTCGCTAAGTGCACCAAGTACGAGATCCAGAGCGCCATGGAGATAGTGCTGTCCTGGGGCCTGGCGGCGCACTGCACGGCGGCCGCGCTGGCCGCGCTGTCCCTCTACAACATGAGCAGTGCCGGCGGCGACCGCCTGGGCCGCGGCAAGTCAGCACGCTGCGGCCTCACCTTCTCTGTGGGCCGCGTGTACCGCTGGATGGTGGACAGCCGCGTGGCGCTGCGCATCCACGAACACGCCGCCATCTACCTGACAGCCTGCATGGAGAGCCTCTTCCGGGACATCTACTCGCGGGTCGTGGCCTCCGGGCTGCCCCGGAGCTGCAGCGGCCCTGGCCCGGGCTCCAGCTCGGGCCCAGGCCCGGGCTCCGGCCCCGGCACGGCCCCCGCGGCGGATAAGGAGCGGGAGGCACCCGGAGGGGGAGCGGCGAGCGGCGGCGCCTGCAGCGCAGCCAGCAGCGCCAGCGGGGGCAGCAGCTGTTGCGCCCCGCCGGCCGCCGCCGCCGCCGCCGCCGCAGCCCCACCGGCCGCCGTCGCCAACCACCACCATCACCACCACCACGCACTCCACGAGGCGCCCAGGTTCACCGTGGAGACGCTGGAGCACACGGTCAACAACGACTCCGAGATCTGGGGGCTCCTGCAGCCCTACCAGCACCTCATCTGCGGGAAGAATGCCAGCGGTAAGTGGCCGCGCTGATGCCGCCGCCTCCCACCCCACCTGGCCAACTCCGGTTGATAGTTTGCCTCGCGCGCTCCCTGCCGCGTCGTTCCGGCCACCCACCGCTGTCCCAAGCCTCCTAGGGGGCCTCGGGGTAGGAGGCGGCCCAAAACTCGCCTGCTCACTCGCGCGCTGGGAATCCGCGTATACTTCACGCGGCTCCTCAGGTTCCCAAGTCCGGGAACGCACCGTGCGGCCCCTAGTGTGGGGCGGGGCGGCGGCGGCCGCCCGCAGACTGTGGGAAGAACCCATCGCCGTTTGCGGACTCAGGCTTTATCATTTGCCCCTAGTACGTGTTTCTGCCAGAGCCCTGTGTTTGGTTTGGTTTGGTTTTTTGACCTTGAAGATGCCAAATTCTCTGGCGCACGAGTTCGGCTCCCTGGAATTCCGGAGGAGGTGCATTCCTCCCTCCACCGCCCAGTTTGGTACTTGCCGGCCCCGGGACACTGTCCTGGCGCGGGTGTACTGGAGGCCCCGCGGCCGTCAAGGCAGAACGTTTGAGAGCTCGCTTGGCTCAGTGGGGGAGAGGTGTGTGTGGTGAGAGGGTGGAGCCGGAAGACTTACAGGTCCCAAGTTTTCCCGGGGCAGTTTTTGAAGGCCAGAGCGCACAGCTAGTGGGTGCTGCGCTATGGACACCCCTTCTCCCCATTTCCGACCTCCCAGCTCTTGCCTCTCGGTTCCCGGTGGGAGGGAGCTGCAGCTGTCACCAATTTGCTTAAGGAGCGCCCCTAGGGACCCGGGCAAGATGGGAGTGGGGCGGGGTTCTGGAGGGGGCTGTCAGTTTAGGGCGTAGCTTCCAGCAGGTTCTGTCATCCCCTCCCACACCCCCCTGTTTCGGAGGCGGGAGCTGGGTGGGTTTGAACCTGCAGTTCTGGCGGCGGAGGGGGTGGGGCCGGGGGGGCTCTTGTTTTTGAGAACTCGAGCTGGCGGTCCTGCCTGTCTGCGAAAGCCCGAGCTAGACACTTCAAAGCTTCAGTTTTCCACAGGAAATGGTAGAAGCGTAACTGGAGACTCTAGAAGCGAAATAAAACTTTGCTACATATTCGGCGGTTTGGCCGGAGATTGCGTGGTTGGAGCTGAAATGCAGTCTTTCTGGGTAGATTTCATTCATGTTGCTGCCTGTCGGTTTCCCGGGGGCTGAAAGAGACATGCAGCGGGCGCGGCCGGGCCTCTGGGGGTGCCAAGTGTGTGCATGTGAATGTGTGCTTGTTTGTGAGAGACTGTGAGCCTGTGCGTGTGCGCAGGAGAGAGCAAGCGCGCGGGGCTCCAGCAAAAGCTCTCGGGAAACTGACCCTCCAGCTCTCCCTTTCACCTGGTTTTGATCATCGTTGGGGGAGGAGAAGGAAGGAGCAAAGTGGGCGTGGTGGTGGGGGAGGGGCAGGATCGCGACGTCCGCGTTGCTCTGGAGACTCTTGAGGATCTCTTTGCCAGAGACCTTCCCCCTCTGCAGCCAGTCGAGGGCGCAGAGCCTCAAACACACGTGAGATCCTGACCGAGGTGGAAACGTCTAGGAGAAAGCATTGGTCTTTATATGAGCTTCTTCAGAAGGGGGAGGATTCACCTGAAAAACCCAGGAGCTTTGGACTGGATTGCTCTCTGTTCGGAGCCCTACCCCCACAAAAAGCATAGGAGGGCTTAATTTTCTTCCCACCAGGTGCGCCGCACCTCCTCTGTTCTTACCTCTCCTGTTACAACCGTCCTTTACTTCTTACTGGCCCCCAAACCCTTATCCGCCTGCTGGGACTGGACCCTGCTTTTACTAAGCTCTCACAGTGTTTCCTTCCAAGGAAGGAGCATTCCCCGTAGAGGGCACCAGTGTGGGAATCTGGGCATCCTGCTCCACCTGTTTCTTTGCCATTCTCTTGAATTTATGTCTTTGGTTGACTCTCCTTCTTGGGCCTCAGTCTCCTCATCTGTAAATCAAGGGCCTCCTATAACTCTGTATTAGTAGCCTCTAGGTTTTTTAAAATTGGTTTTACTTTTATGATCCTTAACATCTTTTAAAGACAGTTTTTGTGTTTATCCTTTTTGGAGTAAGTATAATTTAAGGAAGGAGAGACCACAGAGTTGGTTTTGGGCAGGGTGAATGTGTGGTGGTTGGGATTTGCTGCCATCCTAATGGTTCCCACACCATAGAGCTTTAACTCCTCGGTTTCAGGGCCCTTCGGCCATCTCTTAGTATGAGAGATGCTGTCATTTCATTGTGATCTCTCTATCTCCTTCCCTTGAGCTTGTTTAAAATGGCAGGTCATTTATGCGAAGAGTAAGGAATGAGCAATTAATTTCTTAGGTATCTGAAACATATATTAAATATCAAACCTGTTAAACTATTTTGCATGGCTGTCTTTCTGATCTGCAAGCCTTATTAAGGAGTCCATGCCTTACGTGATCGATTTTTTTTTTCCCTTTAACTCAGCAGTCTCACCCATTTGTGAATTCGTTTATTCATCGATATTTATTGAGCAGTTAGTAAATTTAAGGACCCGGCAGCTACCGTGGTCCAGAGGTAATAACCTCCAACATGCCTCCACCACTACTCTGTATGTTGACCCATTTGATCTTCAGCATTCCCTTGGAAAGCTACTACTATTATCCCCATTATACAGAGGAGGAACTGAGGCACAGGGAACTTAAGTGTTTTGCTCTTTATTGGCAGATGAATTCCTTGCCTTTAGGCCATCAGCTTGCCCTTCATTACCTACCCAGTTGAACAGAGACCCTTTACAGCCTGACCTTCTGTCCCAGTTCATACACTTTCTGTTCCTTTCGAACTGCACTGGGCTGTACTAGATTTTACATTTTTATAACCTCTGCCCAAGTCTAAGAGAGAGCCTGGTACACAGCTGGAGCTTACTAGATGCCTGTTCAGTTGCTCAAGCTGTTGTGTACTATCATACAGTGATGTCCCGAAAGAAGCTATTGAGTTTTGAGTTTCTTGAATCATCTTTTCAAATCCTTCTACCTTGATCGCCCCCTTCTTACTGCCATCTCTACACCTGTCCACCCTTCTAAATTTGCTGCTGCTAGATGCCACGCCCAAGGAATTAGGAAACTAATCATGCGGGACTCAGTTCAGAAAACAGAAGATAACCAGCTGTAAGCAAGGGCTTGGTGGCTCTCAAAAATAGTAGGACTGGGTTTAGGGCATTGTACTTTGCAGGGGGCAGGGGACTGTTTTACTCTTCAGAGGGCTTTTTTCTTATGTTGATTTTGAGCTGTTTTGAAGAGCTGGGATAAGAGCTAAGAGACCCCAGTGGATGTTGGGTTTCTGTGGGGTTTTAAAATTTGGCTTGATTGATTTTGCGAAAGCTACATAAGGGGCAGGCAGAAGCGCTTCGGCAAGCCGTTTGTATGTGTGAGTCATTTTACCTCAGTGGCTTCAGAGCTGGCCAGTTCTCATCCCTGGAGACTTGGTCCAGAATGATCTTTCCCACACCTCTGTGAGGCCTTCCTTGATGCAGCCCCTTCCCCAGCCCCCATACCTGTGCCATACACAGCCCTTTCCCCCTCCCTTGGGAATCCCGACCCTGACCTTGCTTTAAGTGACTCCCCATCACACTGTGGCCCCTCCAGTGCAAGCTTATGTCCTATTCATCTTTGTCTCTCCTTTCATATCACTCAGCACGGCACCTAGCACCTAGCAGATGCCGGGTACTCTTTGTTGAAGGAATATAAGTGGCCCATTAAATCTTTGGGATTTAAAATTCACCCACCAACATCTGTCATCAACCTCTGTAAAGGCCTCTGAAATCAGACCTCCTGGATTTGAATTTCAAGGCTGTCATGTTATAGCTGTGTGTTCTTGGGCATGTTACCTAACTTCTCTGAGCCCAGTTTCTTCAGCTATAAAATAGAGGTAATAATTAGGATTAAGTGAGATTATGTGTATAAGGTTGTTATAGTCTGCTGCCTGACACACGATGGGGGCCAAAATGGTGGTGGTAGTTGTGATAATCCAGGCGTAATGGTATCTCACATTTCTGTCTCATCCAGATTAACTCACCTCCATGTGTTCAGTATGGATGGAGCCACAAGGGTACAGAATTTTACTTGGATGGATCCCTTTTCCCGATATTCCCAAAGTCAAATAATTCAGGGGGCTCATCTCAGGGATTGACTCCATGGGCTCAGCCCTCACTGCCAAGGTCACAAAAAGATTGCTTGGGTCAAAGGAAAGTAGCTCATTTTATTTGCTGTATTTTTTATTAAAGGCATCCTTAGTGAAGGGGCACTAGGGAACTTTCCAGGGTGATAGGGTTCAGAGGTACATGCATTTTTCAAAATGCATTGATTGCATTGTAAACTTAAGATGTGTGCATTTTGCTGTATTTTAAAATGTACCGCAGTAAAAAAAGACATTAAAAACAAAGCCCATAGGCATCCTTGAATGAAATTCAGTTTTAAATGCAGAAAGAGTGTGAAGGGAAGACTGGAAGAGGCAGTGTGGTGTGATGAAAGGGATAAGGACTTTACACTGGAAAAGATTCAGCCTCATATTTCAGCTCCGCTGCTTTCCAGCAAGTGACTTAATTTTGCTGAATTTGGTTTTCTCATCTGCGCAGTGAGGATTGCCAAAACAAAACAAAAAGGCATAAAAAAGGGAAGAAAATCCAAATCTACCCCCATACGTGATTAGAGAATCGATTAAATCAGATCAAGTATGTGAAAACACCTGTCACATAGTAGGCACTCAATTATAATGCCTTCCTTAAAGCACTGATTATTCAGGCTGGTGATTTTGAATAGTCTCATTCAGGGATCCCAAATCACTTTATAAACATTAATTAACATGAGCCCTAGCCCCTGGCAGCACTGGTGGGTAGGACGGTTTTCAGGTCTTTTGCTTCACTGTTGCCTCCTTAGAGTCTGAGCTGCACTAAATGCTTACTCAGCAGTTTTCCGGTCCCCTAGCTGGCCCTGCTGTTCCACAGTGTGGTGTTGCTGGGCTGGACAAAAATGTCACAGAAGAAGAATAGGGAAGAAGAATAGGAAAACTATGTCAGGAGTCAGCCACGGCAGTGTCTGTGCTCAGAGAGCACGTTTTTAATTAACTGGCTGCATGTAAATTAAAACTTGGAATTTGGGTCAGTGGAGGGTTATTTGGTTTTCTATGCAGACTTGCCAGTTCAGTGCTGGGGCATTTGCAAGTAGGATGATTCATGGAACAGAAAAGAAAAATAACAGCAAAATAAAACAATGAGGGATCAATCTAGAGACCTGAGGTCAGGTATGGCATGCTGATTGCTTTCGAATAGGGGGGAAGGCCTCTAATTCTGGACCTATTATTATTTGTGACCTTGAGCCAAACTCACCTGTGAAATAGGTCTGATTATCATCTACTGAAAGGTAAATATAAAAAAATCATTGACTTTGAAGTCGGACACACCCACAACTTGCAGTTTTCCTATCTGTAAAATGGGTGTTATAATAATAGCTACACTTGTATAGTGCTTATTATACGCCGGGCATTGTTTCTCCATATTATAATCATTACAATTACGTTAGCTGTTTTAAAAGCCAACCCCTAAATCTTAGGATTTGAACATAATAGAAGGTTGTTTCTTACTCACTGAAGTGTGATTGGGAGAGGAGTGAGGTGGGGGGCAGCAAGAGGGTCATTTAGGTACCAAGACTATTGGATTTGGCTTTCTTTATCATCAGTATGTGGCCTTCAGGACAGTCATCCAGCCAATAGGTAGAGGAAGGAGGAGAGAGTAGAAGATCTTAGGAAAGCCTGGAAGGGATGGATCTCCATCACTTGTGCCCATAATATCCTTGGCCAGATGTGTCGTGGGCTCCCTGGCCACCAAATATCTGTGTGTCCTTCTTCTCTCACACAAAACATGTTCCCCCTTACCCAAGGGAGGAAACTAACTTTCTATGCAATCAGCTGCTTCCAGGGGAAAGTTCAGGAGCTCGGGGTGAAGCTCGGTCCTATCCATTGGATTATGTGTGGCTTTTCGTCGTCCCGGGAGCCCTGAGCCAACAAAGAAATGTTATCTGCCACTCTGCGTCCATATGCCATCTCGGAGCAGGGAAGGATAGCCACAGGAAAACTCCTACTGGGAAAAAGCACAGTCGTGGAAGACATACACAAGGTGCTGACCCTTAGTTGTTAGGAAACCTGGGCAGGCAGGCACTGTGTGGCTTGTGTGCCCTGGAAACGGGTGACGTTCCTTGCTTGAACAATTTCCTGGTTTATTGTTCTCCAAGCTCCTGGCTTTGCCTTGTGGGAGGATTGTCTTTGTCCATTTTTCTTATTGGCCACTCCTGGAGTGGTTCTTGAGGAATATGACCAACCCGGAGGCTCTAAATCTTTTGTAACCTAGTTCCCGCCCTTGAACTTTGAGGGGCCCCAGGATTGTGTTGATGCCGTAACAGTAAAAGACTTTTAAAATGCAGGGTTACAGATTTTGCCAGTGTAGCTCTCTTGACAACCTAGTAGGATTTTCATCTACAATGTCTAGTGTGCCAATAGCCACACCCATTGTCCTTTCCTAGAGCTAATTATCAAGCCTGGATGATTTCTTCACTTTCTTAACTGGAGACCTTTCCTTATCTCTCTATTTAATAATGACAGCTACCTTGGGGCCATCAGGCTTAGGCAGGAAGCTTCTACCCTTAATCTGATCATTTCTTTCACTTAAAAGTCTTCTCAATCTTGACTTTTATGTTTGGGGTCTAGAAATAGTTGTCCTTCTCAGTTCTCCACAATTCTTTCCCAATTTCACTTGCAAACTGGCTATAGTTCCCACAAGCTCTGTTATTCCTGTTATTTATTTTTTTTCAAACCTCTTTCTCTAGAGGCTACAGGCTCAGTTGGCCCAATTTGGTCCTCTAAGTTATCTGAGGCGACAGTCCAACCAAACATTTTACTGCTTTTCCCAGGCTCTACTCTCTGACTTCTAAGCCAGGGCCACGTAGGTAAGCACCCCACTTCTGGTACCAATTTCTTCGGTGGTTAGGGTGATACTGGCTGTTGCATCAGATAAACCCTAAGATCTTAGTGGCCAAACACAATAAAAGTGGTCTTCTGATTGGTGGCAGGGCAGGGAGGCGCTTTGTTCCGCGGACCTTGATGGAGGTTCTGCCATCTGGAACACTCAACTCTGGGGAACTTCCCTGCTGGGCGACAACAGGAGTGTGGAAGACTGTGTAGGAAGTTTTTAGAGGACAGTCTAGACGTGAGTATATCAGCTCTTTCCACAGTCCAGTGACCGGAACTCAAGTCACATGGCCTCAGCTAGAAACAGGGGGCTGGGAATTATGGTCTCTACAAGGGCAGCCCCTCCCAACTGTAATTCTAGATTAGAAAGTGGAGGAACAGAAAGTTTAAAGAATTTGAGTAAGGTGACACAGCTAACAAGTGGTTGGGCAGTCTGGCTCTGGACCCCCTTGTAGGATATTTGTGAAGATTAAAATAATATAAAGGAAATAATATAGTGTATACAAAGTGTTTTTCCCAGTGTCTCATGTTAAGTGCATACTTAATACCTATCATCCTTTATGTGTATTATCATTGTCATTGTCATCCTGTTCTGGAAGTGGGGTGCTATATGGATTCATAGTGAATCAGTATGAAGCTCTCAGGCATGGGTAAAATATGAATCCCAAAGAGTGGGTGCCCCAGGCAAATTGTATTATGCACCTGTCTTTTCGCCTCGGCCATCCCCTGCATTTTACCTGCTGAGGGGCTGACACTTGCTGGGCCAGGTACTGTACTCGTAAGCCTTCCATATGTAATACTTGATTCAGTCTTCACACCGTTCCTGTGAAATGGGTGTTTCTTATTCCCATTTTACGGGGGAGGAAACTGAGGCTCAGACAGGTTTAGCGGCTGATTGAGTTGCCATAGATACTAAGGGGTAGAATTGGAGTTTGGGCTTCAGAACCTGTGCTCTGAAGGGCTACAGCACCATGGTGAACTCTGGCTCAGATGAGCTTCGGAGGGGATCCCAGAAGGACTCCAGTGCAGCCTGAGGGGTGTGTGGAGTGAGGCGCTCAGCTTGCCTGGGTGCGGTTCTCCTGGTCGAGGATCGTCCTTTGTATAACATGTGGTCACAGCTCTTTTCTTAGCTCCTGCTGGCTTTCCCCGTCCTGGCTGCCCTGTGAGGTCACCGTGTAGCCTCCTTAGCCGAGGCCCCGGGGCAGTGGCTGGCTTTGTGGTCTCCGAGGGACGGCTCTGTCCATACTTTGCCTAGCTGGGCAGGCTCAGTGCCAGAAGGTGCGTAGCCTTCTCACTAGAACTGAATACAGAAATCTGCGGCACGGTGGAGAATTTGTCCCGGTCCACCCGGAATCCCAGAGCTGGTGTTTTCCCAGACTTCAGAGTTGGTGGACCAAGGTGTCAACTCTGATGACCTTGGGAAAGCCAGCGAACCTTCTGAGACTCAGTTTCCTTATCTGTTAAGTGAGGGTAATGGTTGTACTTCCTCATGGGGTCCTTAGGAGGATGAGTTGGTTCGTGTAAAAATCCCTGGAGTGTGTAGTATTGGACATACTGTAAATACTTAATGTCTGCTGGCAATTATTATTATTATTATCAAATGTTTAAGGAGTGCAAAAGACCTGAACCCTACTTCATATGGAGTGAAAGGCTCCAAATAGTCTCCCAGTAACCAGACTTCAGGCTTTGGCCACTTACTAGCTGTGTGATATTGGGCAAGTTACCTAACCTCTCTGTGACTCAGTCTTCCCCTTTGTTAAGTGAAAGTAATAATACAACCTAATTCTTAGAGCTGTAGGGAAGTGTCTGGCATGTAGAAATTGTTTGATAAATGTTGCTTAATAAGTGAATTTTATTATATTCATTGCAACTTTTACTGCAGGCATGGTGTTAGATGTTAAGCAACACAGTCCCTGCCTTCATGGAGCTTGCGGGC
This sequence comes from Neomonachus schauinslandi, assembly GCF_002201575.2. Lineage (NCBI taxonomy): Eukaryota > Metazoa > Chordata > Mammalia > Carnivora > Phocidae > Neomonachus > Neomonachus schauinslandi. The sequence continues at coordinate 15,287,289 of NC_058407.1, read as the reverse complement.
CTATAGTGAACTTAGGTTTTTCATCAAATAATCATGTAGATGTAAGTTTACAACTGTGATGGTTGCTACAAAGGAGAGATACACAGGGCTGGAAGAGCCTTTTCTGAGGCTCTTGATGCAGTCAGGAGTAAGAGAAGGCTTCGACCAGGAAGTGAGGCTTGAGTGAAGTCGAAGAGTGGCCCATTTGGTTGAAAAGGTAGCAGAGTACTCCGTGAATGCAAACAGAATGTGCAAAGGGCCTGTGGCAGAAGGGAGCCTGGTGAGAAGAAGAACAGCCAGTGTGGCTGGATTGGTAGAACAAAGTGAGGGGAGCTGGGTAGAGGTAGGACCGAGCCATCTGCCAGAGTAAGGAGTCTCTCTTTTCCCGAGGACACTGGAAAGGCTTTGAAAGGTTTTTAAGGAGGGAAATGCTAGGATCAGATTTGTGTTCCAAGAAGCTCATGCAGGCTGCAGTACCAAGAACAGACAGAAAGGAAGGGAAGGATGAATGTCAGAAGGCCAGTTAGGTATTGTTATCACCCCAACCCTACACAAGAAGAATCTGAGGCTATGAGACATTTTGCAACTTGCCCAGAGTCCCTGAGCAATAAATGGCAGAGTGGGGATTTGAGCTCAAGTCTAAGGGACTTCAATTCTCCCTTCCTCCCACACGTGCAGTGCCCCATCCCTGGGGAGCACTTGGTTCAACTCTCACACCTTTACAGGTGGGGAAACTGAGGCTCAGAGTGAGACACTTCTTGCTCAATGTCACAGGGTCACATGGCAGAGCAGGAACCAGTACCTAGGTTTCTGGATTCTTTTTTTTTTTTTTTTAAAGATTTTATTTATTTGACAGAGAGAGCACAAGCAGAGGGAGAGAGAGGGAGAAGCAGGCTCCCTGCTGAGCAAGGAGTCCGATGCGGGACTCAATCCCAGGACCCTGGGATCATGACCCGGGCCGAAGGCAGCTGCTTAACTGACTGAGCCACCCAGGCGTCCCTAGGTTTCTGGATTCTTAGCCCATCTCTTGTCTGCCGTGATGCATTGTCTCTTCCAAACCAGATCACTCCTTGGGGGCAGCGAGGGCTGAGAGACTGTGTTGTCAACAGCAGTTTTGGAGATGAATTTACAACCAGGCCGTAACATCTCTGGTTTTCACTGTACAGATCACAGTCAAAGAAATGCTAGTGCGGGAGCGTGGGGGAGGTCCCCATTAGCTTGTGGCTGCGCCAGTGAAAGCAATTACTGCAAAGATCAGGTGTGTTCAGTGCGGAATCATATGAGCAGTTCCCCAGTGCATTAGCATCCGAAAGCAAATCAGAGAGGCTGCTTGGATTTCACTGGGGATTTTGGGTGGCATGTGTCATTGTTTCGTCCTGATCCCAGAGTGCACAGCACCACCCATAAGTCAGGATGTGTGTGCATGAGAGCAGGCAGACACAGATCACCTCTCTCGATGGCCCCAGAGAATTTCAAGTACTGGGGAGCAGATCCAGCTTTTCCTTTCCTCCATCCTCCTGCCTCCGCCCCTTGCAGCCTTATCTTTGCTGACGTTGAGGGTCCTGGACTCACCGCTCTGGGCACCACCGGACATGAGTCCTGCTCTCATGAAGCTTGCAGGCCTGAGATGTGTTTAGTTGACTCACAAATAATCCCCCGAATGTAAAACTGTGCCCATGGCGGGAGGTCCTTAGGAGAGGTTCACGGCGCCATAGGACAAAGCCACCTCGGGTGGTGGGGCGCAGTCTGGGGAGGCCCAGCTGCCCCTCTTGGGTGCCCCCAGCGCTGGCTGTAGCCAGCACCAGGACACAAGACATTCAGGGGCCCCGGGGGTGGGATTGGGGGTTAAGATTCCCCATTCTCCTTCCCACACTGGAGCTGTGTCATCAGGGCGGGAAGGGAACAGAGCCGGGACTCTCATCTCTCTCTCTGTTCTGAATTTTGTGTGTGCCCCTGTCTCTTGGGAAACCTGCCCCCCCCCCCCCCCCCATTCCGCAGCTGCCGTTCTCAGGGCCAGATGCTGTTTCTGCTTCCAACCACCGAGGCACCACCACCACCCACACGTGGCCACCCCCTGCTTCCTTCCCCCTCTCAACCTTCTCCACTCCTTCCCACCTGGCCCTGCTGCCATTGTGGACCCTCCTGCTGCTCCAAGTTTCCCTCTGTCTAGGTGTGAGAGCTGTGGAGGAGAGAACAGACCAGGAGCAAGCGGGAGACTTCACAGCCTCGGGTGGTCTCAGCATGTGGAACCGCTCGCTGGGGGCAGCTGGGAGCCTGTGGGGGTGGAGGGGCCGTAGACGAGGAGGGGGTGCAGGAAGGTGCCCAAACCCTCTAGTAAGGAGGAGGGCTCCAGCTCTGGCCTAGCAGGGTGTACTCGTGCTGTGGGACCTCAGACAGGCCCCTGACCTCTCTGAACCTGTTTCTCATAGGAATGGGAAATGATGACGATGGTACCAGGTTCTGGTATTCATGGAGTCACAAGTGTCAAACGAGGCGCCCCTGTGGAAAACTGTAAAGCCCGGCACTTACTAGTGGTAAAAGGCAATATTTATTGAGTGTTTACCACTGTATTAGGGTTTTCCCGAGGAACAGAACCAGTAGGGTATATGGAGATGATATATGAGGAGATTTGTTGTAGGAATCAGCACACACAGCTGTGGAAGGCCAGGAAGTCCCACAATTTGCCATCTGTAAGATGGAGAACCAGGAAAGCAGGTGGTATCATTCGGTCTAAATCCTAAAGCCTGGGAACTGGGGGCCACTGGTTAAGTCCTGGAATCTGAAGGCCTGAGAACCAGGATTTGCTGCTCTCGAGCTTCCCAGTGGCCTGTGCAAAAAGAGCAATCGTGAGCAGCGCCACAATTCATAGTATGGTGGGCGAGGCAGAAATAAGCTAGCTGCTGCAGCCGTTCCTATGATGTGGCCCTGAACCTGAAAGGCATTTGTCAGCAGGGGACTAGAAGCAGGTATGAAGGTGCACTTGGCAACCTCACATTTCAGCCCATGTTTGTTAAAGAACAAAGAAAGCCTCCTCTTGATCGTGAAGGGTCTCTCTCCCCTCCCTGTCCTCCCCCCATTCCTTACAGAATGTTCAGTTGTTGTGATATGTGGGGAAACCAAAGGCCAGGGATGGGGCAACCTATCAGTGTCCTTCCCGTGGAAGGGTCCTGGTGGAGGGTCTTAGGGTGAGAATTTGGCCTGGAAACTAGAGACAAGATCTGAGTTAATTTGAGTAAAAGTATATCAATGCTTCTCTGGGAAAAAAATAAGCAGCCTGTGCACTGTACCTACAAATACGGTCTTCAGCAAACCTGGGTGTGAGTTTGGGGAGGGAGGAGAGAGCTGGATGGGGTCTGGGCCTTGGAGAGATCAGCACCACTGTGGTCAGATACCATGCTTGTAAGGGTTTAAGGACAGAAGAGGGCATGAGGCCCACGGTAGAACAAGCTGTGTGATCTCAGACAAGTGATTTAACCTCTCTGGACTTGTTTTCTTATCTGAAAAATCCTGAGAGAGTTTCGAGGCTCAAAGGAATCATCAGACGTGAAAGTGATCTGTAAACTGCAAAATAATCATTTGATCATTCATTCATTCAACACATATTTATTGGGCGCCTACTATGTAGAAGGCATGGTTCTAGGCACTTGGCATATATCAGTAACAGTGCACTGACAAACACAAAAGTCCTTGCTTTCCTAGACCATGAATTCTAGTGGGGGTAGACCCTACACAGTTAACAGAAGTAAGCAAGTACAGGATGTTAGAAAGAGATACTTGCCATAGAAAAATAAATCAGAGTGAGGGGGACTGTGAGGGCTGGGATGGTGGGTTGTAATTATAAATAGCGTGGTTAGGGTGGTCTCGCTAAGAAGGTGACGTTGGTGCTGAGAGGTGAAGGAGGTGAGGGATTTAACTGAGGGAGGAGTGTTCTGGCAGGGGGAATAGCCAGTGCAAAGGCCCTGAGGCAGGAATGGCAAAGAAGCCAGTGTAGTAGAGAAGTATGAGTGAGCCAAGAGGAATAAGAGGTGAAAGCAGAGAATCACAGAAAGTCAGGTTGGGTGGGTCCTCATTGGCTATTGTAGACTTTGGCTTTTATTTTTAGTGAACTGGGAAGCCATTACAGGATTTTGAGTAAGGATTTGCAGGTCTGACTTAGGATTTCAAAGGATCACGTTGGCTGCTGGTTGAAAAATGGGCTGTAGAGGAGCAAGAGTGAAACCAAGACCCATTGTGTGGAGGTTCTTAAAATAATCCAGGCAGGAGATGATGGTGCCCTAGACCAGAGTGGTAGCAGGGGAGGTGGGCTAAGAGGTGGTTGGATTTGGGCCATAATGAAAAGGAAGAGTCAACAAGATGTTGCTGATACATTGGGTGTGGGCTGTCAGGACATGAGAGGAGTCCAAGATGACTCCAGGGTTTTTGGTCTGAACAACTGGAAGGATGGAGTTGCATAAACTGAGCTGGGGGAAGACTGGGGGAAGGAACAGGTTTGCAGACGGCAGAGAGGTTGGGAGTCCAGTTTGGGACATGCTAAGTCTGAGGAGCCTTTGAGACTTGCAGGTGGAGATGTCAGCTAGGTGGTTGGATAATCATGGCTTCGTTCAGGAGAGACTTTGGTTTGGAGGTATAAATATGGGAGTCGGGAGCATATGGATGGTTATTAAAGCCATGAGTTGGGACAAAGTCACCTAGGGAGTGAGTGTAGAAGAGACAGGAGGACCAAGGACTGGGCCCTTCCTTGGGCTAGGCAGAAAAGGAGGAGCCCGCAAAGGAGACCAAGAAGGAGCAGCCAGTAGAAAGGGAGAATAGAAATGTTCTCACAGTCAACGGGAGAAAGCGTCTAGGAGGAGGAAGTGTTCCACTGTGTCATGTGGCCTGTGAGGTAGTTGCTACCATTGTGCCCCAGCTTCGGGGTATTTCTGCCTGCAACCCCTGGGACCACTTTAGGACCGATGAACAAGCAGCATCAAGGTGCCTGATGGGGACCACACTAACCATAATGAACCAGCAGGATGTTTGGGACGTTTTCTCAACGGGATAGAGGCAAAATGGTCTCAGGATGTCATCTATAAACTGAGGGGCTTAGGCCCGATCAGTAACTTCAGACTAGACTGTCATGATCTTAAGGTTCTATAAAGGGCCTCCAGGTGGGGAGGCTTCCCGTCCCGCACCCACACTTCACCAGAGCTGCTACCCTTCCATCCGTGCTACACATATTGGACTTTTGCATAAGATGCGTTTGAGAGGGCGCCTGGGTGGCTCAGTTGGTTAAGCGACTGCCTTCAGCTCAGGTCATGATCCTGGAGTCCCTGGATTGAGTCCCGCATCGGGCTCCCTGCTCCGCAGGGAGTCTGCTTCTCCCTCTGACCCTCCCCCCTCTCATGTGCTCTCTCTCATTCTCTCTCTCAAATAAATAAATAAAATCTTTAAAAAAAAAAAAAAAGATGCGTTTGAGAAAGAGATTCTGTTGCCAAGTAGAGTCTGAAAAGCACTGGTCCAGATGATTAGCAAGTCCTTTCGGCTCTGACATCCTAGGCGGCTCAGCTCCTCAGGGAGCAGGGACGCCTGTGCCTTTTTGTCTTTGATTTTGGAGACCAGCCAGGAGACAGTGTCCCTCTGAGGCTTGGAGAAGCCCCGAGCCAGGTGGGATGGGGAGGGGAGAGGAAGGGAGGTGCTGTGCTTGGAACGTTATAGAGCTCTAGGACCCCAAAGGGATGGAAGAAAGGGAAGGAGGAGAACCAATATTGGAAATAAACAGACATGGTAGGATGCAGGGTCCAATTAGATGCTTTCAAGCATCTCCTCCTGATTATTTGCAATTCTGCTCTTTTCCTGATGCAAAGCTCTTCTTTTTATTCCCCCTTCACTGCTGTATCCTCACCTCCCAGGTGCCATTTTTGATACAAGGGAGCAAAGGTGGAACTCGTCAAAGCTATCTCTGAACCAAAAATAACCCCGTCCAGCCAGACGCATCCCGACCTTCCAGGCCAAAGTGCTTGCTTTCATGTGTCAGAGTTGGTACATTCACCTTGGCTCTCAAAGGTCTGAGGTTCAAAACTAGCTTGCCTCTGTATTAAAGAAATATGTGTATTTTTTCCTAAGAAGTTTTGTGGCTAAATCAATTTTACATCTACAGAATGGATCAGTCCTGAATGCCTAAATGCCAGTGTAGAAGATGGGGACATTGGGATGTTGTGGCTTACGTTATTTACTCACTAAAAGGTCTCACTCACCTGGCTGATGTTCTGGAGAGGAGTCAGCGTGGTATATCATGCTATATAACCAAGTGTCTGAGGTCAGGCAGCCTGGGTTCACATCCCAGCATCATCCCTTACTGGCTGGGCTGCCCTGGGTGGGTTCTTCTCTCTCTGCCTCAGTTTCCCCCCCCACCCCCCGCGAATGTTTTGGGGCTAAGACGAAATGCCATGATGTATATAGCACTTAGTGTGGGGAAGTGAGCGCCCATGTATGACAGCTGGTGTTGGGATTCTCATCCCGCAGACCCCCAAAACCTCTCGTGTAGCACTCATCAGATTCCCTGTTCATCTTTACGGTCCAGACTGTTTCTTCTTCATCTTTGGGTCTCCAGGTGGCACATACTGGCACTTCAATGAGCGAATATGGCCATAGACCATAAGCTCCGTGCGAGCAGAGTATTGTCTATTTCATTCCCCACTATCACCCCGAGACTTAGAACGGCGTCCACACATAGTGGGCACTGAATGTCATCTATAAACTGAGGGGCTTAGGCCCGATCAGTAAGTTCAGACTAGACTGGTCTGGTCTATTGGTCGTCTGTGAAATGAACCATGAATCAGTGAAACTTCACTAACAGGCAAACCAAGAGCCTGGAGCTAACCACTCGCTAACTGGCTGGGACTCTCCCACTCTGTTTCCAAATTCCTAGCCCTGAAAATCTCTCCTTTTCAAAGCTTGCCTCTCCTTTGAAGCACAGAAAAAAAGAATGATTGCTCATTATTCCTTTATACCCACTCTCTTCCCATGAGATGGCACCTCGCTCTAATTCAAAGTTGAAAACTGTGTCTGCATAGACACTTGGATCTTAGAGCTGGAAGAAGCCCGCACAGTGCTCCTGGGGGCCCTGCTGCCTTCAGGTTGGGTGTCAGGTGGATTTTGCGAACCAGACACCTGAGAGCTGGGGGGCTTCCCTGACGTGCATGGGGCCGCACGGCTGCTGGCAGATGGGTGGGCGAGGGAGAGTCCTGAGCCTCCAAATGGGAGGCCCTCACTTCTTGGCTGGGCCTGGACCTGAGCTCCCTGAATCCCCAGGTTGGTGTCCACGATGCCAGGCTGCCCCAAGAAGAAAGAAACAAGGCTTTGTTCCCTTTCTTCAGTTGTGTTTCCCCCTGGGTCCTGTTGATTCAGGTCTGCCGTGTGTCAGAATCTGTGTAGCACGCTTTCCAGATACTCTCTTGGCTTCATCCCTCTAGCCCCACCGATAAGGTCAGGGCCTTCAGTTCTCCTGCACAGCCTGGGGACCTGACCTGGAGAAGCTAACGAGGCTCACGGACAGTCAGGCTGGCGGAGTGCGGGAGCTGGGTGTTTTCCCCCCACTTCCCCACCCCCCGGCCACCTGGTGTGCCATCAGCGGGCTATCCTGTGAATCTTGCTGCAACAGGGCTGCAATGTGACCTGTCGAAAATTTCTTAAACATTCTAATAACCAACCCTAAGACTGTGTCTAGACCATGATGAGGCAGCTGGTCAGTTCCACAGGGATTAAAAACATCAGCTATTAGATGGACAATCGATTTCATCAGATCGGCAATGTGGACTCGTTGAAGATAAAGCAACCGTATATCTAGGCCTCCGCCTTGTTGACTCAGTGTTTGTGGTTTTGTTGGTCTCTCTCTGTCTCTCCTGGTCCTTCATTTGGTTCAGCGTCTACTAAACGCCAGGCGCTGGTATAGGAAGAAAAGCACACACCACTGCCAATATCCAGTCCAGTTTTGTGATTAGAAAGACCAGGACTTTTTTTCCAGAACAGTGTGACACGTATTGATTCAAATACTTAATCTGAGCCGGTTTAACCTAATGCTCCTATTGACTCATTCAGGTCTGCCTCTTCTTCCCCCTTCCCTGGGGAACAACCTCACCTGCCAATTGAGTGGAATTGAAGCACGGGGCCACTGGAAGACAGGAGATGTTTGCTCCTTATCAGGCTGCACTAACTATAATTGTGAATCCCACAATGCCTTGTTATTTTTTATTCTTTAGGCTTGCACAGTTTACTGAGTTCCATCAACTATTTCTATCAATATCCCTAACAGCCCTTGGGTATCAGAGGGAGTGGTAGGCATTAGTAGCCTGATTTTGCACAAGAGGAAGCTGAGGGTGGCAGAGGGGACATATTTTGCCCAGGTCACCAAGTAAGTGGCAACACTGGGCATCTGTTGGACTCCTAGTCCGGTGCTTTTTCTGTGCTTTCCAAGGCCACTCTTTGTGCATTGTTGGTGCTCAAGTGTTTTGAGAACCTGGATTGACTATCCCAAGGCAGGGGGGTGGGGGAGGGAGAGTACACAGGGATCCCATCTGAAGACTAACCAGGATGTGAAGGTTACCCCAGCTTTTGGCCCTCCCAACCTTTGGATGCATGGAGTTATTGTGTTCCTCCCCTGCAATCTGTCACGCCTCAGTGGAACCTTGCATCTCACCAGCCCCTACCTTTGCATCTTCAGCCATGGTGGGGGGCTCCTCATGGGCTCCCTAGCACATTATGATTTGGGCTCAGATGCTGCTACTTGAAGGTCAGGAAGTCCTTGGAATACCCACTCAGAAAGGAGGAGTGTTCCTGCTGGGCTCTGCAGAACCCAGATGGCCCCTTAGCCAACTTCCCACTGGCCCAGAAAGAATGGGCCTCTTGAGCCTCTCCACTGGTGGACTTTCCAGAAGAATCTGGCCCAGCCTGAGCAAGCTCTTTCTGAAAGAAACCACAAGCGCAGAGGCTCCCAAAGCCTCGTGTGCCTCAGCTCAGCTGTAAAATCCATCCTGTTCTTGCATGAAAGAAGAGGTTGCCCTGTGTTGCACTGGGTGCTTGAAAAAAGGGGCCGTGCCCAGTGGGAGACCTGCGCCTAGACAGGTTTCTTACCTGTGTTTTCAGTTTGCCAAAAGTTTTCCATTGCAAAGACTTGTCACAACTAGAAATCCTTACGTATTCTATGCGCACGGTCTCTATTATGGATCTTAATCATTCATCATGTTTTCCTTAAAGTAAAATGAGTTTTCTATGAAAGGAGAAGTAGGAAATTATTGATTGTACATCGTGTATCAAGGAAAGCTTCAGTTTGTTTCCATTGGGAAGAAGCGAGGGCAGATATTTCTTAACTGCAGCAGTATCAGGAAAGAGTGTGTGTGTGTGTGCATGTGTGTGTCTGTGCATGCACGTGTGCATGTGTGTGTGTGTGCGTGTGCACACAGGCCTACATTAGTTCAGCAGGATTGTCAGAAATCGGGCGTTTGTCAGGGCTTCTGAGTTTGGGTTGAGTTTTGATAGCTAAAATTTGCAGACTGTCATGTAGGTAGTTTTAACATCTTCCTTAATTCTAGCCTCTCCGTCTTTGGAGGCACCATCCCATATCACACCCAGACAGACCCCATCAGATTTATGTTATGCCTGGAAAAAAAATTGTAATGATTTTGCTTTTGGAATTATTTTGCTGTATGTACATCTCATTTTTCGGTGGGGTCTGATTTCTCTGCTGTCATCATGTGTCCTCAGGAATTCTTACAAAATGAGAAAAATCTAACCAGCCTCCCCCCCCGCCCACAAATGTAATGAAATTGTGATGAATGTTGATATCAACAGCTCATGATGTTGACTTCATGTTATGGGTTTTAGCCACTTAATTACACCGCTATTAATTATGGCCTTGCAGTTTTCTTTTCATGTTTTGGAGCTAATAATTTTCACTTTTAAGGCATTGGATAGTTTTATGAGGCCCAAGAAGAGGCCCAGGAACTGAGTTGCCTAGTGGGAAAAAATCCCGTGCTTTTCACATCAAGAACCCAAGTTGAGATTGGCCTCAGAAAGGTCATTCTGAGAGGTTCACTGCCCAACAGAGGCCTCTCACACAGACCCACGCTCACTCACACACGGTCTCACACACGCACTCACACTCATACTATGATGTAGTTGTTGAGATAGTTAGAATCTAGTGCAAAACCAAAGGGCAATCCCTCTCCGCTCCCTGTGGATGGCGCCGTGTGTTGTCTACAGGTCTGGATAGGAAGTTTGGTCCACGGGTGTGTGGGCTCAGGGGTGTGGAATGAAACCACAGTTGGTGGCCTGCAGTGTGCTTCCTTGTGTACACAATTCATCGGTTCCTTTTCCTGCAGCCACACTGATGCAGCCCTCGGAAGTTGATTAAGTGGCCAACCTTCCCATTTTAGAGAGAAGGAGAAAAATGAGCACCAGACAGAAAAACCACTCCTGGGAGGCTCACCAGAGACTTCCCATGATGGAACCCTTTCCTAGCTGTCTCTGCAACAGTCTGCACCTTCCCAAGTGTATTTTCAAAGACCTGCCAGTTTTTTGGTTTTTGTTTTTTAAATTGGGAACTTGGTAAAGAGAAGCAGAAGGGTGGTGCTGAGTGGAGAGACAACCATGAATAGGATGTGCCCGGTGCCCCTGAGAAGCTCGTGCTCTTACTCAGGGACAGGATGATGGGAGCTCTGGTGGAGGCTGGAGACAGCTGGCCCTGGGGAGGGCAGGAATGCAGACTCCCCAGCCCTGCCGCAGGTAGCTGGGAACTCGGTGTGCAGAAGAGCCGAGGATGCTCTGTTAGCACATGCCCGAGCTCGGCCCCTGCATAACTGGGCCATGCTGAGCCACAGGCATGGCGGGGATTGAGTCACCGTGGCTCTGCCACTGAGAGCCACCTCCAACCACCTTGGTTCATGGCTCTGTTTCGAAGGTGTCTATGAAGTGCCTGCCTTGTGGCTGGCCGGTCCTGGGCTGGGAGCTGAGGGTCCCACAGTGAGTGGGAGCAGCGTTGCCCTAACTGTGAGGCTGTCCTGGAAATGTAGACACTGACCATGTGATGACAGGATCCGTGGGAGTTACAAGAAAGGGGGGTTCAGGGTTCCGTGTGCCTCAGTTCCCTCATCTGTAAGATGAGGGGAGGCAGTTGGGTTGTTGGTGGGCTTCAGACTTGGTTTGGAATGCAGGCTTTCTGGGCACCTCAATGTATGAAACACAAAGAAAGCAGAGTTGTTTTGGTTCGATCACTCTCCCCTCTGTGAATAATGGACCCTACTGCCATATGGAACCCAGTTTGAAAACCGGTGGGAGAGATTATCCCTGGGGGACCTCCCAGGAGCCCATGTTATTCTAGAATTCTGTGGCTTCTTGATAACAGATGAGGTCCCCTCCATTCCGAGTCATCATGATCCTGTGTCTGGAATCCTGAACCATCAGTTGGATTGAGGCTGTCATCGTTCTCTGCCTCTGGATGCCAGATCCGTGTCCTGCTTTTCTTTGGGTGTTGGGAGGAGTATAAATGCCAAAGCTTCCATCCAAGAAGCCCGCCTGCAGGAGAGGAGGGGAGGGATGTGTGGTTGGCTCGCTCTATTCCTCTGGCGATTCAGTGTCTCTCAACCGGGAGACACTGAATCTCCAGAAACTCCAGAGAGTGAAGTCAGGATCTAGAATGGACAATTGGCTTGTGCCATTGCCACTGTCATTCTATCTGCCACCTGGGCCAGAGCCACTGAAAGCCATCCCACCCAGAATGTCTCAGGACCCTGCAGACCACAGTCAGCCTCCTCACTAGAGCCTCACCCTAGGCTCCTCGCCCAGTCCATTCCTCCTGGCCTCCCAGATCAGCCTCACTCTGAGTAGTGACCAGAGTCCCATCCAAGCTCCTCATCCTGGCACCCCCTAATCCTGCCTCAGTGGAACCTCTGTGGCTTCCCAGGCTACTCCCACCCTCCCCCAAACACTTTCATTCCTAATTCCAAGCCTCTGCTCAAGCAACTTGTTCACCTGGAATGGCTCCTTTCTCCCCCTCCTCTCAGCTGCAGGCTCCAAATCAAGCCCTACATCCTTCCTGGGGTTGCCCCAGAATAAGGAGATATTTCTCTTCTTTGAAATCCCACAGCATTTGCTTGCTGTCTGAAATGCTTCAGCTGTGGATCACATGGGTCCTTTTGTTGGAAACCTTTTGTGTGGCTGTGACCTGCTTCTCCCATTACCCATAAGCTCTTTGAGGGCAGAGCCTGGATCTTTCAGTTCTTCTTCCCCTTTTCCTGCCCTGTGTTCAGTGAAGATATTACTTGATCAGCCCTTCCAGAATTAGAGCACAAACTGTATTATCCAATTAGAGCATTCTGATTGTTAAAGGTGGCCCGGGGTGAATTGAAGGTGTCATTCTTGACCAATAAGAACACTTGATTTTAATTGGCCAATCTGATGTCAGGTTGTGTTTGGCAGCTAGTATCAGAGACCTAACCAACTGGCTTAAATAAGGCAAGGAGTTGGTTTTCTCTCTTACAATAACCCAAGGCAGATAGGCAGGCCAAGGTCAGGTAGTTGGTTCTACAACATCTCAGGCTTCTTTGTCTTTCTGACCTGTCATCTTTAGCGCATGGTTCGCATTCTCAAGGTACCTCATGGTTCCAAGATGGCTGCTACAGCTCTAGTCATTGCTTCCACATTTTAAGCACAATGAAGAATGAGGAACGATGGAGTAAAGGGTGCCTGCCAGTAGACTCAGCCCTTCTTTTAAGGAGCCTCACTGATGCCCTCACCCCGTAATTCTGCTCATATCTCTTTGACCAACACTTAGCCCCTCTTGAGCCACCATTTCTCCACGGGAGGCTAAGAAATTTAGTTCTTTAACTGGACGTATTTTTCCCACCAGCACTACCCAGTCTGAGTGCTTTTACTAAGAAGAGCACAGGAAGAAATATTGATTGGGTTGGTAGCCAGCAATGCCTGTTGTAGCTGGTTAATGGCACCTGTTGTTTTTCAGGCTGAGTAAGTACCTGTCAAATAAGGCAACAGATATTTCCAGTTCATGCTTTGCAATTTTCTGCCAGAGAATCCCAGGACTTCAGAGCTCAGGTTTCTCCAAGATCTCATTCTCGGACAGGTATTTCTTGAATGCTTCACCCTGAGCCCCCAAAGTCACTGAATGTAATTGACCTCATAAAGGGGTGATGGCAGACACCCTTGTCATGGCCAGCTCATCCTTTAGCACTGAGGAATGGTCCTGGTGTTCTGGATCACTTTAAAGATTTGCTAAAGCAAACTTGGAGCCAGGCCATGCCCTCTGTGTTAAAGTCATTTTCCCCAGACTTGATAATGAATGTGATCTTGATTCCACACAACTTTGAGCTTCAATACAGATTTAATTTGTCTGTAGGGTTTAATTGAACAACCTGATTATATAAATAAGAATAAATTCTGATTTTAAAAAAAGACTGATTTGCTTTTAAAATCACTCTGGTGCATAAAGGGACTCTAAAAGAAATTGCAGTTGGACCAGAAAACACTCATGACTTTATGATCGGACCTTGTTTATTTCCAATGGAAGACAGTGGTCTTCCAGCCTGGTCTGATCATTCATCCCGGCTTGCCAGACAAGGCTTCAGCTGGATACCTCTCTTGCTTTTACTGGTGCTCAGGAGGTTCCCTCTGTCTGGAAGGGGAGTCCCTTTTTACCTGCCTGTTTTCTGTTTGCAGGGTATTAGGTTTTTGGAGGTGAGTGTGAAATATCTTGTTTGTGAATCACGGACTGTCCCAGGGTTGAAAAGATGGGCAGAATCAAGCATGATGGAGACGGGGACCCTTTTTAAATAAGTAGACACTTGGGTGGGCCTGAAAAATCTATCTCTGAGGCCACATGTAAGACCAGGAAGAAACTCTGTTCTCTTCTCTTTGTGAAGGTAGAGTTTTGTGGGATTTGCCCCACAAAGAGAATTAGAGGGAGCTTTGATTTTTGTCCGTAGATAGAAGGAGCACGGTATCAGTTTCAAGTGATAAAACATCCAACCCAAACTCACGTGAACATAAAGGGGAGGGAAACACTGGCTTGTGTAGATGAGAAGTCCAGGAATAGGGCTGGCTTCGGGAGCTGTGCTGCGGGATGCCATCATGAGCTCAGGCCTCAGCTGCCCTTTGCCCTTGTCAACCGTACCTTCCTCCCTGTGTGGGTTTACCTTCAGCTCAGCTTCGCGTGTGCCAGTCACGTTGGCTGTCACTCCCTCAGACCTGACTTCCTCAGATTATTATCAGGAGGAGAGAAAGAGCTTTCCTTTCCCAGACATCCCCATCTGCATGTCCTGTGTGCATTGGTTCTGACCAAATGGGGGTGGGGTCCACCTCTGACCCAGTCACTATGGTGGGGGGTTGCCCATGTCGAAATGAGGCTTCTTTCCAAAGCAGGGTGGTCCCAGAGAGCTGGAGACCATGCAGTTCCAACATCCAGAAACTCCAGAGAGTGAAGTCAGGATCTAGAATGGCCAAGAGGGGAGGTTTTATGGGGCTGCTGGGGCTGCAGCAAGAAAACCATTATTTCATGGCTGAAGCTGAGCTCCATCCTCATCAGCTATGTTCATTCATTCACCTACCTGTCTCATGCAGTCTTCATGGGAATCCCGTGAGCGTCCTTGGCCTGGTTAGACCCAATGAGGTCATGGGACTTGTCTAAGGTCCCATTGTCTGTAAATAGCAGAATCATGACTCATGCCTGGGGCTGGTGGGGTGGAGTTTGTACCTGATCCCACCCAGCTGCCCTGCACACCGCAAGGTGTTCTGGAGCAGGGATTTGGCCAGGGCATGACCCAGGGGACTCCAAGATCCCTTTTGGTTCTGAGTTTGTGATTTCAGGGAAGATGGAAGTCTAGACTTAGGTGAGGGCTCACCTGAGAGGATTTTGCGGAAGCTCTCCCCCCGAGGAAAGTTAGAGGGGAGGGTACATGAAGGGACATCTCAGACCAGAGAATGTCCTTTGTAATGGTCCAGGGAAGGTGCCCTGAAGCTGGATCTCAGCTACAGGACAGATCCTCTTCCTCCTCAGAACAGGAAGCCCTTCACGCTGAGGCTGCTCTTACATTTTAGCCAATAAAAAGTAAATGCGATTTTCACTGGTGACAGAGACCCTGGCTTGCCACACTCTGTCTCCGAGTGACTGGGAGTAAACAGCAAAGACCATTTCCCTGGTCCTTCAGGGAATGGAGAAATACATCAGGGCTTCCTGGCACCTGACACAAAATTGGGAGTGTTTTTATGTGATGTTTTGACAGTGAGTGTCATAACCAGCAATATTCCTAAAACTTACTAGGGATAATCATAGTTTTATTTCATCCCTACAAAAGTCTGTTGTTTAGAGTAGTACATACTATTCTATAAATTTCCATATACACTCTACCCTTGCATTTTGCACATGGTCCAGCTAGTCGCTTCAGCTGATGACTGAGGACATTTTGGCTTTATTTACTAAAGTAGTCCTTCTAAATTGGGGAAAATTAAATTCAATCTGAGCCAGTTCAACTCAGCTGAATTTTATTGAGCCATGAGCCTTGCACTGTTTTAGATTAGGGGATGTAAAAGTTAAATAAAATAGAGTTCCTGTCTTCAAAGATGTTTCAGTTAACTATTGCTGAAAACAAACTACCCCAACACTTAGTGGCTTAAAGCAACCCATTTATTTTGCTCTCAATTTTGTGCAATAGGAGTCTAGAAAGGGCTCAGTCGGGCAGTTCATCTCCGATGCGCATCTCTAGGGTTGCTGAGGCTCAAGAATTCACTCCCCAGATGGTTTCCTTACTCACACGTTTGGTGCCTTGATGCTTTTCCACCCATCTCTCTCTTCTGGAGCCTCTCCACATGGCTTGGACTTCATGCAGCATGGAGGTCTTAGAGTAATTGACCCTTTTCTGTGGTGGCCAGCTTCCAAGAGGTAGAAAGTAGAAGCTTTCAGGTCAGTTAACAGCTATATCCCAAACCAGCACGGCATCACTTTCGCTATTAGCCAAAGCGGTCAGAAGGCACAAAGCACAGCCCCACAGCCTTTTTCCAAGGAAGCGGGAGGAATTCCACCTCCTGGCAGGGGAGCGGCAAGGTCACATTGCAGGAAAGCAGATGCAGTGGACAGAGCGTTGGGGCCGTCTTTGATAAAATGCAGTCTGCCACAAGGACATCAAAATGTGCAACTGAGTAAATGATAATGCAGGGTAATAACCACGACAGTGACAGCACCAGCAAGTCAAAAGAGGGGATGGGGTAACGGGCTCTCCAACAGGGTGGGAAGGGGGACAGGGTCAGAGAACTCTTCTGGGAGAAAGAGGCAACTGAGCTGGGTTTTAAAAGTTGAATAGTTGGTGGATTTCAGGGAGAGGGAATAGTATGCGTGAAGGCATGTGGTAGGGTCCTCTGAAGGGTTTACCCAGAAACCCCCCCCCCCACTGCATTACTTGTATTTAATTTTAGTTGGGTTTATGTTTTGTGTCTGTGTGTTTGTGTGTATGGATATGGGTGTATGTATGTGTGTATATGTGTTTATATATGTATATATAAATATATATACACCCATATCCATATATATATTTATTTATTATTTTTCTTTTAAACAGAGACCTCCGTTCAGTCTTTCACTCGGCAGGTATGTCCTGAGCACCTCATGTACGCCAGACAGAGTTCTAGGTGCTATGCTGTGCAGGCCAAGTAAACAAAAGTGCGGAACAAGGGAGACTATTCATGAACTTAAAGTCTGTGATGGAGACCAGCAGTAAACTAGTGAACTTTGCAGTCCTCCATGTGATTTCAGGTAGAGACCACAGGGGGTGCTGTTTTAGACAGGGCAGCTGGAAGGCCTCTAGGCAGGGGACACTTGAGCAGAGGTGAGGGGTTTGGGCAGAGAGTTCCAGGCCGAGGGAGCAGCCGGGGTGTGAACCACTTTGATGTTTGTCTTCCGCCTCGCACTGTGGTTCTCTCTGCGAGACTGCCTTCCTGCACCGTTAGCTCTCTGAGGTCACACGGCAGCAGGGGGGGTGGGACCCCTGTCCTGTGCTCTCTGCGGGCTCTGAGCTCAGAGGAGAGCGGCTGCAGGTGGGGGATGGTCAGCGTCCAGGCCTTGAACTCCAGCGCCACGGTTTCTCAGGGTGGTGAGCAGCCCGCTCTGTCCAGCCGCCTTCCCCCTGCTGTTCCTGGCATCAGGAGATTTGTTTTCACTTAGGGAGAACCTGCCCTCAACCTCAGCATCAGTGTTGTTCCCAGGAAGCTGGCCCTTTCCCAAGAAGAAGAATGTGGGGCAGCGCTCTTGCTAATAAGGAAGTGTGGCTGGGATTCCAGAGAGGGAAGGATGACTCAGAGTGAGGCACATAGCAGGTTCCCTGGCTGCTCATCAGCTGCGTGCATGCATGCACGCATGCATTCATTCCCCAACATGTCCCGAGC
This sequence comes from Neomonachus schauinslandi, assembly GCF_002201575.2. NCBI lineage: Eukaryota > Metazoa > Chordata > Mammalia > Carnivora > Phocidae > Neomonachus > Neomonachus schauinslandi. The sequence continues at coordinate 15,269,892 of NC_058407.1, read as the reverse complement.
AGGTGGGTAGAAAGGTAGAGAGGTCCACCTTCAGTTCTTCCACCTACTAGCTGTGTAATTTCAGCAGGGTGTTAGCCTCTCTGAGCCTTTGTTTCTTCAACTATAAAATGGGGAGAGGGGTATGATTTCTCCCAGTCATGTAGATGAGAGGAGAAGGAACCTTGGGGTTAGGATTGCCATATTTAGCAAATAAAAAGGGTGCCAAGGAAATTTTCAATGTCAGATAAGGAGTATTTTTTTACTGTAAGTTAGGTCCTGAATATTGCATGCTTCTCTGACATTCAGTCTTAACTGTGCATTTGGTATTTTAATTGGCAACCCAGCTGGGGATAAAGATGCTGCAGGTGGGGGGAAATGCCTGACTTTGAGGAGCACCTTCTCACGGTGGAACAGGCATGAAGAACAGAATCGCAGTGCAGGGCGATGTGACTCCCGTCAGAAGTATAGACAGTGTGCTGTGGAAACACAGACAGTCCCCTTTGGGCCCTTAAGGAAAAAAAAAATCCAGACATCTTCTTGCCAAGGGCTGGCATGCTTATTGAACATACCCAGTGACTGTGGAATTAAAGTCACGAGAGCACAAAACGCAAGCCCATTAGATGAGGTGGAGAGTTCATGTTCGCCTTCCATCCAGTAATCTGGGAAAATGAACTCTTTTCTTCCCTCTCAAAGCACAAGGTGATCTTTGTTGATCATGAAACAGGCAATCTATTTCTTCTACTCATTTTCTATAGGCATTTTAAAACAAAATGAAATTAATTTGAGGGAAAATCCCATTGTTCCCCGACTTTATGGAATGTGCATCTCGCAGATAAAATGCTAATAATTCATTATTCTGCTTCCCTGGAGATCTAGAGGTAAATTTGCCACGTGCCACCCAGGGATCTCATAGGACACACACAATTGGGCTGTACTGGAGCCCATACCTTGGTGAGTTGAGAGGCACCCCCTTAGTTGGTTTGGTGCCCTTGGGCAGGACACAACCTGGGTAACTGACCAGGGCAACTCTAACCAGAGCTTCAGTGTCTGCCCACTGCTCTGAGAACAAACAACAAATTCTTGCCTCCAAACTAAATTTTACCCAAAGCTGCAAACATCCAGATACTGGGGGAAACAGGTTGGGAATATTTTTAAAAAGGTGCTGTCTGCCAGACGCATTCTTGTCTTCCCTTGCAAATGGCCTGGTATTGAACATGGTCTGATCTGCATTCCCAAAGGCTCCCTCTTCTTTCCCAGACATAGAAGGGGATATTTTAGATCGAGGGGGTGGTTTGAAAGGCCTGAAAGCCTAAAGACTGTTTTGGAGTCCTCTGTTTGCTTTCAGTGAGATTTGAATTGTTCATTGCTCTGCAGTGAGGGGTGGGAGGGAGTCGGAGGTGAGGGTTTCTGCTGAAGAGATTGGCAAAGGGGAAAACCTGGACCTGGGGCCCAGCGGGGGAGGAGGGAGGATGCATCGCGGAGATAGGAACCATTACGCAGTTACAGGATTCACAGCTCATTTTAATTGATGAGCAGGTGCCAGGCCCTGTGCTAGGTGCATTTCAGGCTGAATCTCTTCCCTCCCTACCCATACCTCATGCAGTATGGGCCCCAGGTTCCCATTTTATAGACTGGAGACCCAAAGTGTATAAATTACCCGCCCAAGGCCACACAGCTAGTAAGTAGCCCTGGGCCTTCTGATCACAATGCAAAGGCCTGGAGCTTAACCACTGTGTTCCATGGCATTTTGCCATCAGACTTTCTCCTATAGGAGTGTCCCCTTTGCAGCAGGGACTTCTCTCTGCCTGCTGTCCTGGATGGAGAGTGGATGGACCTCCCTAACGCATCAGCCTCCTTCCTCCTCAGTAAAATGATGGGTCCAGCTGAGTTAGTAGAAGCCCTTCCCCAAACTGAAATTCTGCGTCCTACTGATGGCAAACCATTTTGTTTCACTCTCTCACCTCTTTGTTAGTTGATTAATTCTTTCAATAAATATCTACCTCATGCCAAGGATGTGCCCCAAATACACTGGTGAATACGCAGCAGGTTCCTGCCCTTGCAGAGCTTGGGGTCCATGGGACAGACAGCTGAGTAAACAGGCTCTTATGGTGGTATGGGGTGAAGAAGGATATTAGGAGGGAGGCACATGTTCGGGATGGTGGGGTCAGGTGAGGCTCTGGTGAAGGGAGGGACATCTAAGGTAAGAGCTGAAAGATGTGCAGGAGTTGGCTAGGCTTAGAGGGAACAGTTTGTGCAAAGGGAGGGCACACATGGAACACGTAGGGAATCCAGAGCTGTACCAACTGTCTGGACAGAGGGTGGAGTGCGGCGGCGGGGGGAGGGGGTGCCTAGCCTGGAGGGGGAAGAGCTTGTAGAAATAGAGCAGAGCCACATTGTGCAGGACCTTGGAGGGCCCTGGCAAGAATTTGGTGTTTGTTCTCAGAGCAGTGGGCAGACAGTGAAGCTCAGGGTTGCCCTGGTCAGCTACCCAGGTTGTGTCCTGCACAAGGGCGCCAACTAAGGGGGTGCCTCTCAACTCACCAAGGTATGGGCTCCAGTACAGCACCTGTGCCTGCCTGGAGGAGGGCACCTTTTGCTCATTCTTCTCAAGGAGTCTTAAGGGCCGATGTCATCCTTGATGTCAGGAGAATGATGTGATCAGATTCATGTTTTTAAGCCTTTTCTCTGGTTGTGGGATTTGTTGGGTTGAGGATCAGGCCTGGGGAGGAGACTGGCGCAGGGGGTGGGAGAGCTGGTAGGCAGAAGCGGGATGATGGCAGCCTGGGGAGGCAGCTGGAACGGAAAGAAGGGAATGGATTCAAGAAACTGAGAAAGGCCGTGGCCTGTAGGAACGACCTGGTTCTCATTACCTCCTGTGAGTGAGTGAGGTGAGGAAATTCTTTCAGGAGCAGAAATACTAAATCTTTGAGGAACGCAGCCAGGAGGCTAAGTGTTTTGCCCCCAGGCTACTGAGAGAGCCAGAGTTTAGGTGTGGTCTCTGGCTTTCCAGCTCAGGCTCAGATATTTGATCTAACTGCAGGAGGCCCATGGAGGGAGGGCTTGTGGCCTACCGGCCAGACTGGAGACCAAGAGTCAGGAGACCCAGGATTTCAGCTCATCTTAGGCTGCTCATCTGCATTTACTAATGGCATTCACCCTGCCTCTCTATCATTATACCGCGATGGAGTGCCTGTGAAAGTTCCTGGCTCTGTACCCAGCATGGTGGGCAATACAAAGCCCTCAGGCACAGCCTCAGCCCTCAAGGAACGCACCAGTGGGGTAGTAATGAGCAGATAGGCCACCATCGAAGACTACCTGAGAGATGCTCAGAGAATGTTTCAGATGATCAGTGTGTAGGGGGGGCAGAGCACAGTGGATATTGATGTGGGATCTGGAGTCAGGCAGAACTGGGTTCAAATTCTGAAAACATTTCCTAACTGTGATCCCAGGCAAGTAACATAACCACTCTGAGCCTCAGTTTGCCCACCTATAAAATGGGGAGAGCAATACTTAAGTGGTTTGCTTTAAGGATTAAATAATACAAGGCCTGTAAAGTGCTTAGCATAGGGTCTACTAGAGGGTAACCATTTTTTTTTAAAGATTTATTTATTTAGCCAAGAGAGAGAGCGAGCAGCGGGAGGGGCAGAGAGAGAAAGTCTCAAGCAGACTCCTGCTGAGTGCAGAGCCGTATGCAGGGCTCGATCCCACAATCCTGAGATCATGACCTGAGCTGAAATCAAGAGTTAGTCGATTAACCGACTGAGCCACCCAGGCACCCCGAGGGTAATCATTTTTACTATTGATTGGGCTAGGCTAATTTATTTTTGTATCTTTGGTGTACAGTTTTATGAGTTTTGACAAATGCCTGGAATCAGGTAACCAGTACCACAAACAAGATACAGGCTATTCTATTAACCCCCCACCCCCAATCTCCTTGCCTTATCCCTTTGTAGTTAAGCCTTTTTAACTTGTGGTAATTTATTATCTCTTAGTTTTTGTAACAGCTTTTTTGACATATGACATATATACCATATAACTCACCTGTTGAAAGTATACAATTCAGTGGTTTTTAGTGTACTCACAGAGTCGTTGAGCCGTCACCACAATCAGGTTTAGGACCCCTTCATCACCCCCAAAGGAAGCCCTGTGCCTTTAGAAATCACAGTCCGTTCCCTCTACCTCTGCCCTCCTCCCCAGCCCCAGCCCTCGGCAACCACTCATCTACTTTCTGTCTCTACGGATTTGCCTATTCTGGACATTTCATACAAATAGACTCATATACGACCTGGGCTTCTGTTGACTGGCTTCTTTCACTGGGCAGCATATTTTCAAGGTTCATCTCTGTTGTAGCATGTGTCCATATTTTATTCCTTATTACTGCTGAAGAATGTTCCATTGCACGGATATGCTGTATTTTGTTAATCCGTCTGTCACTTGATGGGCATTTGGGTTGTTTCTGCTTTTTGGCTGTTATCAAGAATGTAGCTGTGAACATTGGCATACACGTTTTTGTGTGGACATACGTTTTCGTGTGGAATTCCTATATGGATAACCTTCTGAGGAACCGCCAGACTATTTTCCACAGTGGCAGCACCATTTTACAATCCCACAATCAGCATGTGAGGGCTCCTTTCTCTCCCCATGTGTTATTATTCATATTTTTGATCATAGCCATCCTAGTGGGTATGAAGTGATATCTCCATGTATCCTCACATATGTACCCTTAACCCCTGGCAATCCCTGGCTTACTCTCTGGCCCTCTTGTTTTGCCTTTCTGGAATGTGTGAGCGGTAACCATATGTTATATGGCCTTTTGCTCCTGCCTTCTTGCACCTAGCCTAATGCCCTTGAGATTCATCTGGGTCATTGTGCTCCCTTTTATTGCTGAGCTGCATGCATCCCATTGCATGTGTTTCACCCGGGGAGGGAGGCCCTGCTCTTATGCACAGCAAAGTTTGAGGGACCCCTTGCCCAAATGCATCGAAGACTAAGTCTCTCTCCTTGCCAGGGGCGTTTCTAGTTTGGGAGGCCAAGTCCCCCCCTGGGCTGCCAGTGTTACAGGAGACCCAGCCCACTCCTCCTACACATCCCTCTGAGCTGCAGTCCACAGTTAGCGAGCCGGAGCCCCTAGGGAACGGAGACCCACAGGGATTAGAATCTGTGTGTTGTGGCTCCGACATGCCATTCGTGACAAGGGGACTTCGTGTACGGTCAGTGGGGCCCGGGCCCCCACTGTCTGGCTGTCTCCCTCCTCATCAGGGAGCCCCCGCAGCTCCTGAGGCTCAGCAGTAAAGCCATTTTCTCATTCCTTCATCTCTGCTCGTGGCTGGCTCTCGACTCAGGGCTTGGAGCCCTGGCCACCTCCTTTTCCCCCAGTCCAAGTGCATCAGCTTTCCCACTGTCTGTTAAAAGGCACCAGGAGAATGTGATGTCATGATAATAAAATCACAATGAGTTTGCACCTTTGTAAAGAGCTCATCCAGAGTCACCCTGCTGGTGAGCAGCAGGACGGGGATTTGAACCCCCATCTGTGCTCTCATCCACGACAGGTGTGTCATTGGCACGCCACCTTTGTGAGTTCCTTCTACCACCTGTGCTTTAGTTATTTAACATTTGTATTAGAATCAACTTCACACTAACAATTATTATGTATCAAAACGCGTCCAGGGGCACCTGGGTGGCTCAGCCGGTTGGGCGGCTGCCTTCGGCTCGGGTCATGATCTCAGGGTCCTGGGATCGAGTCCCACGTCGGGCTCCTTGCTCAGCAGGAAGCCTGCTTCTCCCTCTCCCTCTGCTGCTCCCCCTGCTTGTGCTCTCTTGCTCTCTCTCTCAAATAAATACATAAAATCTTTAAAAAAAAAAAAAAAAGGAATACATCTGGTGCACAAATCATGTGACACAGAGGATTTGATGTGCTAGCTGTATATTTTTTAATATATGTGAAAATAAACACATAACCCAAAGTAAAAGGGTTTATCTGTATATCACCTAAAACCAGCTCGTGTCCACCAGTGATGGGTGGACCACACTGGGGGAAGCAACCAGCGTGGTGTGCCGTGATTTGTTTACAGGTCTGTCTTCCTCCCCCCCGGGGGGATGTTACAAGGAGGCTGTGCCTGTGCTAGATTTATCTTGGCATCCTCAGGACCAGGCTCTGTAACGACTCATCACAGGCACTTGCTACATCATTAATGAGTCAGTGACAGAAGGAATGCGTGATGAAGGGGACGGTGAAGCATGAGCGGCGTTTTCCCCTTCCTTATGGAGAGGACCAGAAGGAAGCCTCTCTCGCTGACCATTGAGACAGGAAGGCGGGCAGGGGTGCTGGGGCCTGGCACCAGGGGGGTAAGGGTGCGCGGAAGGAACGATGTCTGCGGCCAGCATGGAGATGTTGGGAGGCTGACATTCCCCGTGTGAAGTACAGCCAGCCCTCCTATGCTTTTGATTTGTGGGGACTGTGGACATGCTCATCTTCTCACCGTCTTTCCAGCTACTTTGATCCCTGAATGTGGGACAGTCAGCCTGCATCCAGTTGTTTCTCAAGCTAAAAATGTTCCCACCCTGTGTGTTACTTGCTGCTTTCCTTCCTCCTCCGGACAGATTCTATACCATCTCCTCTAGAGGAAAATGCGGAGCAGCCATCTCGGGAGCAATCAAGACCACGGAGCCAGGTTTCATATCTGGATAAGTCAGAAGATCTCTTCATGAACCAGTCAGTCAGCGTTGATTGAGGACCTACTATGTGCCAAGCACTGGGCTCAGTACCCCTGAACTCACTCATACTTCAGAATCAGACCCTCTAGGCGTAGGCACTGAAGCCAGAACTTGATTGCTGAGTTTAAAAGGAAAAACAAATGTTTATTAAGGCCCAGCTGAATGGGGGCAGGGGGGAATCTGAATTCAGCCTTGAGAATACAAATAAATAATAAGTTCCTGCCTTTAAAGTGTTCAGAGGATCCCGAGGAATCTTGCTGAGTTACCGCTTGGGAAGTTGCATGTGCATTTGGCAGTGTCTTGAAATGTCACTGTATTTGTAGCCTTAGACAGCCAGCATATTACAGGCAGGCGAATGCCATTCATTAATTCAGCCAGTATTTATGAGGCATCTTCTGCAAGGATGGCAAATGCATGGTGCACATGTGCTCCCATTCCTACTAGCTCCTCCATGGCAGGTGTCCTGGAGGTGGCCCTAGCACCCTTCAGTGCCCCAGGCCCTCAGAGTTGGGATTTGAAGGGACATCTACAACCTCTGCTCTGTTCCTGGAACGGCAGTGTGGCTAAAATGTCCTCTCTTGGGGCGCCTGGGTGGCTCTGTCGGTTAAGTATCTGACTTTGGCCCAGGTCACGATCTCGGGGCCCTGGGATTGAGCCCTGCATAAGGCTCTGTGCTCAGCAGGGAGTCTGCTGGAGATTCTCCCTCTCCTTCTCCCTCCACCCCTCTCCCTGTTCGTGCTTGCTTTCTCTCTCTCTCAGATAATCTTTGAAAAAATAAAATGGCCTTTCTTTCATGAAATGGTGGTGTTCGGAGAACCATGTGGTGCCACATAGGCTGCTCACTGTTCATCTCCAGGGCCGCTGTTCACCCAGGCAGGCTACCCTGTGCTCGGTGGCGTCTGGTCCACCCTGCAGGGCCCTGATGAGATGGGAGATGTTAGTTGAAGTTCCTGAGCTTTTAAAGCTCTTACTTGACAAAATAACAAAGTTGGCGCCCATGTTGTTGATCTACAGCTATTAAAAGAGTATTACTTGTCTGTAAAACTCCTTCCTTCCTTCTTTGTTTCCTTCCACCCTCCCCACTCTCTTCATCTGCTTCCTTTCCTCCATCTCCCCCTCTCTTCCCTCTCTGCTTTCGTCATTCTCTCTCTTCCTTCCACAAGTACTAGGTTACCTACAATATACCAGAGGCTATTCTGGGATAAAGCAGGAAACGAAACCAAGAAAAACCCCTGCCCACAGTCTAGTCAGAGGGACAGAGATTAATAAAACCAGTGATATAAAGTAAATAGTATGCTATGTGAGGGTAAGTCCTACAGATAAAAATACAGCAGGGAAAGCCTCACTGAGAGTAACATTTTAGCAAAAACTTTCAAAGAAGTTAGGGAAGAGCTATACAGGTAATGGAGGAAGAGCTTTCTAGGCAATGTGGATAGTATGTGCAAAGGCCCTGGGGCAGGAATGTGCTTGGCATGTTTGAAGAATAGTGAGGAGTCTGACTGGAGTCCACTGAGCAAGGGGAAAGTGTAGATGAGTTCAGACAAGTCATGGAGGGGTGGGAGCCAGACCTTGGAAGGTCTCAAAAAATAGTTCTCAAAATGTCATCTCAGAACCACCCCAGATCTGCTGAATCAGAAACTCTGGGGGTGGGATCCACAACCTTTATTTAAACAAGCCCTCCTGGGGGATTCTGATGTGAGAGCTACCACTATCAAACATCTAGGCTACTCCTGACCATCCCTGTAGAGTCTGTTGTTCCCTCTGGTATGTGGGCTAAGACAGAAGGGGCAGTCATCCTTCACTCGACCTCCTGACCTCAAGAAATGCCATCATCTTAGTGTCTGGAAGTTGACACTCACACTAATAGAAAAGCTCAGATGCTGGGCCTGTGCTTAAGCCAAGGTTGGGTGGCTGTAGAGGACAGAAGATAGGCAGGGATGCGGGGGCTGATGCCCTGGAGATGGGGTCACTGACCGTCGGAGGAGAGAGGGCCTGAGGACACCCAGTCCTGGCCTCCAGTTTGTCAGAGAAGATCAAAGGGGGAAATGACTCCTAATTAGATACATGTGGCGTTCCTGTGGGTCATCTGGACTTCTAGGCACCTGCTCCTTTTCAGGTTGTGCCCACAGGCTCAGAGCTTTGTGACACCCAGAGAACACTGATGCTGGGCAGTTAGAGGGCGTTGGTGGCAAGGTGTAGGGGGGGGGTTGTGGTATAGGTAGGTGTAGGGCATGGCGGTGGTGTAAGGAGGTGTGAGGGATGGTGGTGGGGCAGGTGGGCATAGGATATAGTAGTTAGTGTAGGCAGACGTAGGGGATGGTGGTGGTATATATAGAAGAGCATCAGAAAGAGATGGGAGCTGGTTGGAGGAGGGTGGGAAGAAGGCCCACCTCATCAGGGGCTTTGAGGGATCAGGGTGTGGACCATCTGAGGAGTGGCAAGAGTTTTGGTCTGAAGCTAAGCTAGTGGGATAAGTACGAGGGCCAGATCAGAAAGGCCTCAGATGCCAAGCACTTGGGCCTTTAACCTTTGGCAGGGAAGCCCCCCAAGTCCCAGGTGCCCATTTCCTGTTGGGTGTTTCCAGGCTGTTCCAGGCTCCTTGCTGGGGTCATCACCTCCCACCCTTCCAAGCCAGCACTGCCAGTCCAGTCCTGCAAGGGCTCCTGGGCCCTACAGAACCCCACCCCAACTTCTTTCAAAACAGTCAAAACAACCAGACCCTCCGCTGGTAAGTCAGGGAAGACTCTTGACTATATGAGCACAGTCATATTGACCTAATGGCTCTTTTCCAAAGAAGCGAGAAGCAGAGGTTGGGCCCTTCAGAGGAGTTTTCTCCATCAGCCACTGTGCACCTGGCTTTTTGAAAAAGGAAAAATACCTTCCTTGCTTATTTTAGAAGAAATACATGTCCATCAGGGCGAAATTAGAGCATTTTTACATAAGCAATAAAAGAAAAAATTGAAGTGACCCACCATCTAAAGTGTTAACAACTGGTATATTTTTTCCAGATGTTTTTATGCATTTAATATTTTCCGTACAAAATGGTACATATTGTTCTGTGCTCGCCTTTTTCACTTACCAGATCATGAACATCTGTGTTATATGTCAATACTCTTTGACAGCATCATTTAAACTTGTAGTACCGTGCTCTGTCTCATGGTCAGTTCCCTAATATTGAACATTTAGGTTGTGTCCCATTCTTTGATTCTATAAACAGCTCTGTAGCGAATATCCCTGTAATATAACTTTTCCACATGTGATTGGTTATATCCTAAGGATACATGGCTAACTGTGGGATTGCGGGGTGGGACCAGCTAGCTCATAAAAGGCCTTGAGTGCCTGCCAGGGAGATTGCTGTGACAGTCACTGAGGTTGGAGGCAATCTTGTAAATGGCACCTCCTTTCTCTACACCAGTTCTCATACAGCTGATGGAGACAGGATATGCCAGGCAGATGAAGACAAAAAACCCCTTTTATTACTAATAAAGACTAGTTTGGAGAACATGGCTTGGATATGCAGTAACAATGACCTTCCTAATGCTAGACCCTGCAATGAATCTGGTATAATTTCCTACTCGTGGGCCATGCTGGAAAACTGCAGCCCTTCCCCTGGAAAGCTATGGCAACGCAGGAGGTCAGCAGAATGCTTGCTTCCTACAGGTAGCGGGCGGGCGTCCAGGGAGAAGGTGAGCCCAGGGGCTGAGCCATGCCTGCCCAGCTCTCCAGGCAAACTCAGCAACCAGATGACTCATTCCAGCTCCCCAGGGAAGGAGTGAGTAAGGGAGTGAGAAAAGCCAGGAGTGTTATACAAATGGATGTCCTCCCACAAGGCAGGAAACAACCATAGAGGGCAATAAGTGTTCTCTGATAATTATTATTAAAATGACAGCTAATTTGTATTGCGTACTATGCTAGGCTTTTTGCATGCATCCATTCCTTTGATCCTTCTAACAATGCAATAGATATTCTGGCCTTCCTATCTTGTAAATGAGGTTTAGAGGATTAAGCAGTGTGTCCCAAATCTCCTAGCTGGGATGGCAAGGAGCTGGTATTTGGACCCAGGCCGCCTGACTCCAGAGACCATTCTTTCTCAGCCGTTAGTCATCTGTCTGTCACCATCAGCATCATCTGACTTTTGAAAGGTCGACAAGCCCTCCACGTAGGGGAAGAGTCAGCTAAGAGCCAGACTGGTCGGCTTGTCAGGGTCCCCAGGTTGAAATGGCATACCCCTTATAGCATTCCACAGACCTTCTGACCAGCCCTATTCCCATGAAATTCATTAATTGCTTTGGAAAGAACCACTTAACCGAGTGTCCTAAATTATGACCAGCAGCGATTATGACGACTGCACACAACAGAGGAGACCTTGACAAGTGTCCTTACTTCAAAGAGGACTGGGAGAGACACACTCGAGTTCACGATGTGCAGTTTCTGATGATTCCATTTTATCTGGGGGAATCTCAGCAACTCATTAAGGATTTGCTTTGATTTAGTATTCTTCCTAAATAAGAAGAAATATTTTTTTAATTAGGGAAAAACATGTATTTGAGGGGTGGGTGAGAACACTAATTATACTTCTAACTGTGCCTGTGGCCCTTTCGTGTAAACTCTAAGGAATTGGGTAAAGAAAGAGAAACTGAGTTTTTCTTTAAGTGGTTTTCCCTCGTTCCAGGCAATTCTCCAAAGAACTGTCACCTCTGCTGGAACCCATTTTCAGTTTTAACTGCCTTACAAGCAGAAGCTAGGCTGGTTTTCTTCTTTTCTTCTTTTTTTAAAGCAAGCAATTTTGGTGTTTCTTTAATTATATGTTCTTATAGTTCTTTTATTCTTTAAACATTGGCTAAGATATATCAAGAAACTTCCAGACCTTGATGTTTATGCATTAGTATATCTGATTAAAAATGTTAGTGGGAAAATACAGGGTACTGATAAAGAGCGTGGATTCTGGAGTCTCAGTTCCTGAGGGTCACCGTTGGCTCTTTTACTAGCTGTATGATCTTTGGCAAGTTACCTAGCCTCTCTCTGCTCTAGTTTCTCATCTGTAAAATGGGGAGACCACACCCGCATCATAGACCTGATAGGAGGATTCGTTGACTCTTTGTCAGAATGGGCTAGCTTAAACTGTGGAAAGAGCCAAGATGTCCATTGACAGATGAATGGATAAAGATGTGGTATATATATATACAATGGAATATTATGCAGCCATCAAAAGGAATGAGATCTTGCCATTTGCAACAATGTGGATGGAACCGGAGGGTGTTACGCTGAGCGAAATAAGTCAATCAGAGAAAGACATGTATCATATGACCTCACTGATATGAGGAATTCTTAATCTCAGGAAACAAACTGAGGGTTGCTGGAGGGGGGGGTGGGGTGGGAGGGATGGGGTGGCTGGGTGATAGACACTGGGGAGGGTATGTGCTATGGTGAGCGCTGTGAATTGTGCAAGACTGTTGAATCACAGACCTGTACCTCTGAAACAAATAATGCAATATATGTTAAGAAATATATGTTAAAAAAAAAAGAAGAAGAAGATAGCAGGAGGGGAAGAATGAAGGGGGGGAAATCGGAGGGGGAGATGAACCATGAGAGACGATGGACTCTGAAAAACAAACTGAGGGTTCTAGAGGGGAGGGGGTGGGGGGATGGGTTAGCCTGGTGATGGGTATTAAAGAGGGCACGTTCTGCATGGAGCTCTGGGTGTTATGCACAAACAATGAATCATGGAACACTACATCTAAAACTAATGATGTAATGTATGGTAATTAACATAACAACAACAAAAAAAGAATGGGCTAGCTTACGCTACTTAGCTGCGGTAATAGACGAACCCGAAATCTCAGAAGTTTGCTGCAACCAAAGTTTATTTCTTACTCATGCAAAGTCCTCCAAAGATCTGGAGGACTCCCAGCACAGCTGCCCTGTGTGTTGGCTCAACACACTCGAGACCACTTCAGTGGTACCAGCCCTCTGTATCAACGTGCTTCCATGCTTGCTACAGCGAAGAAGACAGATTCCCGGGAATTATGTACTGTCTCTCCCAATGCCTCGATGGACAGTGACACAAATCACTCTGCTTGTGTTTCATTGGCCCGAGCAAACTGCACGGCCATGCATAAAACCGAGGTGGCAGAAATGGCCCAGAAGGCCGGGAATACACAGAAGGCGCTGTGTCTGTCCCCGTATGTACAGTGCTTGTTAGCACAGTTGCTAAAAATATAATTTTAACTGTTCCTACGGCTGTTTTTCTTTTCTTTTTAGATTTGGTCTAAAGAATAACTTCCACATGCTTCAAGAGGGCCAGACAGACTCCCCTGGGAGGCAGTGGGTAGCGTTCCCTGACGCAGCTCCCTGTGCTTCTCGGGCACTTAGTAGATGGCGTAGATTCAGGAGGTAGCATTAGCGGTGTTCGAGAACACGGGCTTAGAGTCAGATGGACTTGGGTTTGCATCCCAAAGCTGGCAGCAGAAGGTTGCTGTGATAAGGAAGGAAGGTAGTAGATGTAAAATGTTTGCAGACCCTGATAGAAAATAACTCTGCGGGCCGTTTGTGTTGGGATAGCCATGATGATCACTAACAAACGTCCTTGAACCCTCTGCTTGCTCATAGGCAAAATGGGAATAGTAATACTTACCTGTTAGAGCTTTTCAGATCACGTACGTGGACACTTAATACACAAACACCAAAAAGTTCTTTTCTTTCTTCCTTTTCTCTCCACCTGCTTCATAATTATGTCAGATTTTGGTCCTGATGTGGCTGTCAGGGAGCCATCTGGGAGGTTTCACTCCTTCCCTGACTCCCAAGGTTGTTGAGGTAGATGAGTGGAGGTAAACACCGTAGCTGCTCAGTAAATGTTGGTGTCTGTCGCCCTCCCCCTGTCCCACCATGTCCTCTCCTTGATAAAGTGCTAGTCCCCTGATGGGATGGAATTCCGGACATCGGGGAGGGAGATGTTTCGTGATCTTGCGTGGGTCCAGTTGGGCACTGCACAAATCTCAGCGGGTAACTGCCCCTTCCACCTGCCCATTCCACCTGCCCATTTATAATTATATAAATTAAAATTATATAGTGAACGGACCCAGCACGAAGTGAAAGGTTAGATTTCCCTCACGAAAGAGTAGTAGTCACAGAACGAGACCACCTGCAAAGGAGTGCTGGCAGTCAACGACCGAAGACCTCATACCGGGATCGACTGACAGTTGGCCTGGGTGCCTAAGGGAACCCATGAGCCCATGTAAGGACGCTGTATCATGAGAACACACCACACATCCCTGAAAACATTGTTGCCACCAACACTTTCAAGCCACACTCCCTTTTCTAGAAAGTGGCTGAGAATGTGCCACCTTCTCTTTGAAGCCTTGTCTTCACCTGCCCAGCCAGGTGGCCACTCCTTGCTCTGGGCCCTATTTGAACCTCCGTGAGTATCTAGTGGTGAGCCTGTGGGAAGAGACCTGGATCTCATGCATCTTGGCACTTGAGACACTAGCACCCAGTAAACAGTTAGCAGATGATTGTTGGATGAGTAATTAAGGGAGGAAATCAGGGACCTCGAAAAGGACTATTTTCCAGAGAAAACATCTTACATAAGCTCTTTGGGTATGAGTCTCCTGGGAAGGGAAGAATGAATATTTTTCTCTTCTAATGTCTTTAAAGGAAGAGGATGTAGAAAAGGAAAAGCCCTACCAACAGGAAGCACTGCAGGGTACCACGGGAGGCTGCGGAAAAGGTTCAGGCTTGGGGGGAAGCTCACGGTGATTGATTAGTCATGCCTGCTAGGGAGAGGGCCGGGAGGGGGCAGCATTTTCACCTGACAGCTGCCATCTCTCTTAAACCCTTAACTAGCCGCTGAATTAGTGAAAATGCAGTTTAAACTGTGAAGTATGGCCTTTTCTGCAACATTTAATTGGGATATTTAGCAAATGTGTTTTACTATTAAAATGAAAATGGGGTGGAAAATAGACTTCATTTTATAATCCATGTTGAGTATATATTGGTACCCTATCAACAGAAAGTATTTTATTTAATGAATGAGAAGGAAAGCAACCCCCTATACCTGAATGACTGATTATTCTTTCTGGCTAGAAAGGGATGTGATGGCAGTCCTGGGGACAGGGAGGAGGGATATTGCTTGCACACCAAAAGTCTCCTGGAGGGGTGGGTCAGTGTCCTTGGTAATCCTTGGCTTTAAAATCAGAACACCTATGTTTTCCTTCCAACTTTATTTTAATTGAAAATTTTCAAATCTACAGAAAATTTGAAGGAATAGGAAAATGAATACCTATATACCCTTTATCTTTACCTTGATTCACCAGCTGTTAGCTTTTGGCACCTTTTGCATGCCCTCCCTCCCTTGCTCTCTCTTTACACACCCACACACTCTTCTGTTTTGCTGAACCATTTAGAAGTAAGTCTCAGCCATCATGACACTTTACCCCTAATCTTTACTCCCGATGTTTCAGTTGCATTTCCTAAGAACGTGGACATTCTCCTATATGATCCCAAGACCATTATCACAATAAAGAGATCTAACATTAATAATATTATCACAGCCCCCAAATTAATATTATTTCAATAATACCATATACTGTTCAGTCCTTGTGTAATTTTCCTCCAGTGTCCCAAGAATGACTTTTGTAACTTTTTAGAAGTCTAGAAAGCAATGCATTACATTTGACTGCTATATCTCTTTAGTCCCCCTGCCTTTTTTTAGATAGGGAATGGGGAGTGGCAGAGGGAGAGGGAGACAGAGAATCTTAAGCAGGCTCCATGTCCAGTGTGGAGCCCAGTGTGGGGCTCGATCTCATGACCCTCAGATCATGACCCTGAGATCATGACCTGAGCCAAAATCAAGAGTCAGACGCTTAACCGACTGAGCCACCCAGGGGCCCCTCTTTAGTCCCTTTTAATCTAGAACAGCTCCCCTGCCTTTCTACATTTTCATAACTGACTGTTCTTAAAGAAAAACAGACTACGTGTCTTGTAGAAGGTCCCACATTCCGGGTTTGTCTGATGGCTTCCTCATGGTTACAGTAAATGAAAGATGTTTGGCAGGAATACCCACAGGCGTTACTGTGTACTTGTTAACTGTGTCCCATTGGGAGCACATAATACCCGAATGCCTTACAGTTGGAGATACTGTGAGATCTTGTGGTTCAGGGTGGTGACTACAAGATCTCCTCATTGTAAAGACACATTTTCCCTTTGTAGCTATTAAGTAAGCCATGAGTGATACTTGGAGAACATGTGAACATCCTGTTCTCCAACCATCTTTCTCCCGGAAGTCTTTGCTTCTGTTGCCGATCCTTACCTGAGCTGATTGTTATGCTGATTGTTATGCTGAGGATTGCAAATTGTTTGTTTCCTGATTCTGTTGTTCCTTCCACATTGATTAGCTTGCATTCCCAAAAACCTTGGGTTGATTACATACCCTCTTTGAGCTTTATCCTGCTTATCTATATAAAGAGCATAATAAGGGAATTCATATAAAGATTAATCTTGAAAATGAATATGAAAGAACTTTGTATCACACGTTTGATAATTGAAAAGAATTACTATTATTTACCTTCTAGGAGGGGGTGCCTCAAATAAAATGAACGTGCTTATCTAAGTTGATGGTTTCTTGAGGAAAATGAGTAAGAAGCACATACACAGTTCAGTTCAACAAATATTTATAAGTTTCTGCTGTGTGTCTGACACCGTATCAGGCATGGAGATAAATAGCTCAGTGCCCTGAATTAATTCGGTGCCTAGGGGGAGAGAGCTCGGACTCAGGTCTGCCTGACTCCAAGCCCAGCCCCTTTGCACTACACCAAGGAAAGAAAATGATGGCAGGGAGCCTCTCTGGTGAGCTGTTTGAGCTGCGCTGTGTTTGTCTCTAAGTGTGTTGGGCATAGTCATTGCTATGAAGTGGCCAGGAAGTAGAATTCCAAGCTAGCCTACTCCTGAACCCTAAGCTCTCGGAACCTGGGAAACTCAGGCTGCCAGGAGCACTTGACCGAGCCTTGCATCATCTCCTGCAGGTGTGGACCTGAGCTGGCCATTTGTTCTCAACTCAGATCTTGTCAGGAGCTAGGACTGCTCCCCACGAGGGAAGACACAGCTGATCGATGCCATTGGCTTGGAGTTTGTCGCACTTGGTGCATTTCCCTTCTTGTGTCTCCAGTCAGGCTGCTTGATGCTCTGTTCCCTGTTCCCTCAGGAGGCATCTTCCCTCAGATTACAGAGAAATGGGAGATGGGCAGTAGCTTCCTGGGGCTGTTGTGTATGCGTTTGTCCCGAGGAGGTGTGGTAGCTTCAGAGATTGTGAGGTAAAAGCCTATCTGGGTCAATGAGCACCTGGGGAAGAGTTTGTTCTTTTTTATGGCTGCGTAATATTCGTGTGTGTGTGTGTGTGTGTGTGTGTGTGTGTGTGTGTGTGAGAGAGAGAGAGAGAGAGATAGATATATATATATATATATACCACTCTTCTTTATCCGTTCATCTATCGATGGACACTTGGGCTGCTTCCGTATCTTGGCTGTCGTAAATAATGCTGCAAAAAAACATAGAGGGGCATGAAATGAAAACTAGCGTTTTTGTTTTCTTTAGGTAAGTACCCAGGAGAGGAATTCCAGGATCCTATGATCCAGGATCCTATGATCCTATGAACCCAGAAGAGTGATTTACACTCTTTCCTCTTTCCTTTTCTTTTTGATCTTCGATAGAATAGAAGGTTGAGTTATTCATTCTCGAGGATTCATGGAAGTTTCATCATCCTCCATGCAAGGCTCTCTCCCATTTTAGTTCTTAATTTTTTTTTTCTCTTCCTCTGTGATCTTCCCTTCCCTAAAGGGACCCATCTCAGGTGTTCGTTACCCTGGAACAGGTATGTGTCTATAAAACATGTACTGTTGGGGCGCCTGGGTGGCCTAGTCAGTTCAGCGGCTGCCTTCGGCTCAGGTCATGATCCCAGGGTCCTGGGATCGAGCCCCGCATCGGGCTCCCTGCTCAGCGGGGAGCCTGCTTCTCCCTCTCCCCCTGCCTGCCGCTCCCCCTGCTTGTGCTCTATCCCTTTCTCCGTGTCAAACAAATAAATAAAGTCTTTAAAAAAAAAAAAAAAAGAACATGTATTGTTGCTGTGTGTGTGTGTGTGTGTCTGTGTGTGTTACTGGTTAATGGAAATGATATTGCACCTAGAAGCTTCTTTTGTTCTGACCATTTCACCACATTCTCACCATGGTTTTAAGATCTAGCCCTGCTGTTGGCTGTATATCTGGTTTATTGCCTCCAACAGCTGCATAGTTGTATCATTCGAGGTAGGCTAAGTTATTCTGCAGTAGCAACACCTAAATCTTAGTGCCTTAAAATAGTAAAGGTTTACTGTTGGGCCATATTCCGTGCTTTTCGGGTCAGTAGTAGGAGCTTTGCTTCGCATCTCACTCAGGGGCTTAGCCTGATGGAGCCCCCACCTCTCAGCATGGCAGAAAGAGGAGAAAGTGGTCACTCACTGGCTCATCAAGACTCTGTTCAGAACGTGGCAAACAGCTCCCTGGTCCAGAAGTGGCCCAAAGAGGTCACCCGATCATTCCCAACTTCATAAGGAGTGGGAACTGTAGTCCTACCATGAATCTAGAAGGAGGAAAGCTGAAAATAATTAGTGAATGGTGCTAACAACTACGACATAGTAGGTACTAATCGATACTGCATTTATTCATTCTTTAGTGATAGGCAGCAAGTGGCTCCCAGGTCCCCACTGCCCCACGAATATCCTCCTACTTGTCCCCTTAGGAACCAGTGCAATCTCTCTCTCTGGGCTTTATCTCCAAGTGTGGGTATATTGGGTCATAAGATTCATACGTATTTGGTTTCAGTAGTCACTACTCGATGAGTCTCTAGAACAGTTGCACAAATCTCAACCATCACCAGCGGTGCATGAGACTTCCCATTTACCCATATCACCCCCACCGTTCTGTACAACTCAGCATTCTCATTTTGCCATCCTCATGTGGCGATAATATTGCAACTAAACTGCAAATATCTTTTTCCACTCTGCCATCTCCCTGGTACCTTTGTCCGTGGTGTCTTTCCCGTTGAACCGAATCCCTTAATTTTGATGTAATCAGATCTATCAACTTACTCAGCTTTGTGGTTCGTGCTTTAGGGGATCTTATTTAAGAGGCTGTTTCATACCCTAAGTTCAGAAAGATAGTCTCACACTTTATTCTATTAGCTTTGGAGTTGTCTTTTCACATGTAACTTTGTCATCCATTTGGAGTCTACTTCCATGTATAGTGTACAGGAAGGATCCAAATTCATTTAGTGATCCAGTTTTCTCAACATTACTAGAGAATCATTCCTTTCTCCAATGATAAGAGGTGCAACCTTTATCATAAATCAGGTTCTTCTGTGCATGTGTTTGTTTCTGAGATTCTTACTCTCTTCTGAGTGCTCTGAACGTTACCATTCAAAAACTCAGGCCGAAGGAGGCTTTGTTTTGCAGAATTTGTATGGTGTGTCCTGAGTAGGGGAACCCTGGTGATTTCCCTTAATGCTGAGAGGTGGCGAGGCATAATGGAATAAACAGGAACCTTGGGGTCAGGTGAACCTGCATTCAGTCCTGGCTCTACCATTTACCAGCCATGTGAACTTGAGCATCTTCTTCAACCCCTCTGAGCCTCTGTTTCTTCATCTGTAAAACAGGGATGATAACATGCACCTCCTAGGAGTGTCCTAAGAGTTAAATGCTATAATATATGTGAATGCATACCACTTAATAAATGTTATTTCCTCTTTGATCATCGTTATCCAACAATGACTTTAATGACACTGTAAGCCATTTCCCCAAGGCTTCACCAAGCTGTGGGCATATGTTACCCCAATCCCCCAAATGTCATTTCCTCTTGCCCCCATCTGCTAATCCATGACTTGCACTCAGTTGTTTCTGGCTGTCCCCATGGTGGCCCATGTGGCCTCTTGAAAGCTTCCCATTGGGCTTCCCACCAGCACACCTGTGGGCACAGGACGGGTTTCCACGGAGCACCTGCTTTGTCCAGCAGTACAAGGCTTGGAGACAAGGGCCTGGCCCACAGTAGATGCTTAGCTAAGTGTGTCGAATGAGTCATAAGAATGCTCCTGTTGCCTGGCCATTTGTGTAGATGAGTTTTAGGAACATGTAGTATTTCTGCTTTGCTCTCCTTCCCCCCACCTCAGCCCTTACTCCTGAAATGAAAAATAAAAATAAAAACAAAATAAAGCCAGGTCTCTGGGCCACCCATGTGAAGGAAGTACCAAAGGTTTTCCAACCAGGCTCTGGGGTGGACAACCTGGTGGGGCTACTCAGCCTCTGCTGCTGGAAGTGGTTTGGTTTAAAGCCCCCACAAAGCTAGCTCTGTGGAGGCACTTCTTTGGCTGCCTTTCAAGAAAAGAGTTTAAAAAATTTTTTATAATTGTAGCTTTTGGTCCTTTGGTCGTGGCTCTGTTCTGTTGCCTTCTTTCCTGAGTCTTGGTGGGCTGTCCCGCTAGGTGAAGAGGACATAGCTGTTCCTCTCGACGGCCCGCGGCCAGGAAGGGCCACCACCTCCTCCCAAGATGGCGGCCCTCAGAGGGCGTGAATCCACCTGACCCACGTCCTCTTCTCCCTAATGATTGTGATTCGAAGCGCTGCTGGCACAGCGCATCCAGAACACTCTTTCTTTTCTTTCCCTCCACTTTGTGATATTAATAAAGCAGTTCCATCTCTCTCTGGATCCTGAGACCTGTGTGCTGCCTTTGGCACCACCACGGCAGATTGACTGGCAAGTGGGGAGATCATTCTGGAGCTTTGTCGTGTCAGGATGAGACTAAATCCCATCTCTGGGCTGCTTCTGCCATGCCCACGGGGCTCTTCAGACAGCCTGCCAAACAGGTGTGAGCAGGGTCCCAGAGAAGGGAGACAGGAAGTCTGCCCCAAAGCTGTTGCCCAACAGTCTTTTGAAGGACTGGGCAGTCACAGGAGGGCATCTTGACCTCTCTGTCAAGTCCCTGGGAAGGAAGGATTTGACTGGCAAATCTGGCTCTAGGATGAGACTTCACTGCTCCCCTGCCAGGCTCCCCAAGATGGCCTTGGTGGAGCTTTGGAGAGAGAGTGTGGCAGTGGGCAGGGGAGGGGCCCTCAGCCCAGAGCGCTGCCCTGATTCAGAGCCAGCCACCCCCTGATTTCAAGTGGTGAGTCTTTCTCTTGCTTTTTAAATACTCCTAGAATTAAGGAGGTAAATAAATACACACTTAGCATTATGAAGTTGGGTTTTTACTACTCCTTCATTTCTACTTTAATAGTGTAACATAGTTATTATATTTCTATGTTAAACATTAAAAAGAAGGACATAATTCATTCTTAAATTTACACATCTACTTAACTGGTCTCTACTTAGGCTTGGAGGACAAAGATACTTGGTACACCTGCCACGTGGTTTCTTTGTTTATGGCAGACACGATTGAGCATAGCACTTATTCTCACTGAGCTCAGATGGGACTTCAGAATCCTTCTCAACACTGTTCTCGGCAACCACAATTGATCACAGTTGGCATGTGAGATGAAATCTTCACACGATCTTGCCTTCTGTGTAATCTATCCTTTCCACAGTTATTTGTTAATTCTCCTCAATTGGGACTTTGTGCCTTATATTATTAATTAGATATATGTTTTAACTTCTCTACTACCCTGTAAGTCGCTTGAGAGAAGAATCAGTGCTTGACTCATCTTCGAGTCATCTGCCCTCTAGTCATCTCCAACAATGACTTGTTGGATCAATGAATGACTGCCTTCCTGTTGAGACTAAAGGGACAGTGTTCAAATTCTCAGACTCAGCTCTAGGTCTTACTGCCCTCTCCTTGGTGGTGTTTATCCCAGGGTCACAGCAGCCATGCTGATGTAAGACCAAAGAAAAGCCGTAGAACTGTGGTTTCCCAGTGACCCAGTAAAGAGGTCCTTTCTGCGGACCCAGCAGCAGGAGTGATTGTGAATGTCAGTGTCAATGGGGGCCCGTGACAGGAAGACGTTTCCTGACACAACGGGAAGGGACATCAGCAATGCGAGGCCAGGGGGCCACCAAAGACAAATATTTCACAGGTAGTAGATACGGCAGATCTTCATTTAGTAACGACACAGTAGCAGTCTGGCCCCCATGAACCAGGACCACCCCGGGCTTAGGCATTTTCCCTGGGGGACGATCCCATCTATTTTCCCCTTCCTATCATCAGAGGGCGTGTCTCTGTTGTACACAGGTATCTGGGTTGGCACCCATATTAACAGCCCTACCAGTACCAAGTATCAGAGACTCAGTTGTCATTAAACTCTCTCTCTCCTGAAATGAATGAAAGCCAACCAATAATTATGAAATGAAAAGCTGACAGCACATTTAAACTCATTTCCTGCCCCAAACCAGAACAAAGCGGGGACAATTTGTCTCGTGTAAATTTTGCAGTACAGGAAACCGCCTCCCCTGAGCCAAAATGCAATTCAACTTGGCGTCTTCCTCAGCCTAGTTCCAGCAGATGTGTGGCACGGAGGGGTTGCATACAAGGGCATGACCTGTGTCCTCAAGGAGTGTACCTACCACCTCCAAGAGTGTCCACACGGCTAACTAAATTGTCTGAGAACCTTTCTGACCTTGACTCTGACCGCTCGATCTGTGCTCACTGCCCTCCAGCCACATAGACCTCCTGCCACCCCTCAGGATGCCCATGTGCCCTGCTCAGGGCCTTTGCCCATCACAGCAGGAGGCCCCTGGTTCACTCCCTCACTTCCTTCTGGTCTCTTCTCAAATGTCCCCTTATGTCCCCAGTGACTCCCCAGTCATTCTCCTTTCTCCTGTCCTACTTTGTTTTTCTCTTTAGCAGGTAGCACCAACAGACACCTATATACATTTACTTGTTCTTTATCTGTCCACTCTTCTGGCACGTGAGCTCCAGGGACACTGTCCATTTGGTACATGGGTGGGTCCTCAGGCCGGGAGCAGGGTTTGTCAACCTCAGCACAACTGACAGTTTGGACCAGATAATTCTCTGTCGTGGGGGCTGTGCTGTGTATTTTAAGACGGTGAGCAGCATCCTTGGCCCCTACTCACTTAGATGCCAACACCACTGTCCCCCCTACCCCCCATTGCTCAGTGTCCCCCGGTTGAGAACCACTGGCCTAGAAACATTTAGCACATAGTAAACGAAAATAGGTGTCAGCCTTTATTCACACTCCTACCATGTGCTAGGCATTGAGCAAAGTTCGCGTCGTGCAATCCAAGGTAGAGCAATTCCCACCACGTGGGGCGAGTGTCAGGTTAGTATTGATAGCCATACACATCTAAAACAGTTCCAGACTCTTAGTACTAGGTGCTTTCATAAATGGCAGTCACGATGTTATGCAGAGGCCCTGACCTGACCCCCCCTTGCCCTTTAGCCTTATCACCCCCCACCCCCATCCCCAAGCCCCTCCCCTTTACAGACAGAGAACTGAAATGGAGATGGCTGGAGGAATTTGCCCAAGGTCACATAGCCAGGAAGTGACCGAGCCGGTCTTGGGATCCCTGCAGTCCTTGAGAGAGGGATGATCTTGTAACAGCATCCGTCACAGCCCCCAGCCCAGTGCCTTATTTATGCTCAGTAAATATTTGTGGAAGAATTGAGTGCAAACCCAGCAAATAAAAGTCAAGCGGGATAAATGCTAGAGTGGATTCCATGCAGAGAACTCGGGCTGCACGGCATGGAGACTGTTTGTTCTGGCAGAGCGGACGTTAGCAGAACTCTGCCCAGTGAGCCCGAGGGCCGGCCTCCGGGCTCCATCAGTCCCCATTGTGGCAAGGGGATGCCCAGACCCTGGATCACTTAGGCCCCGTGTCCGCTGCGGGAGTGGGCAGAGGACGGGGCCACCGACCACTCTGCTATGCCTCAGCCGGCCTCCCCAGCACCCCTCCCGCTTCATCAGAGGGATTCTTTTTTCTCCCCCCGGGCATCCTTTGCCGAATCGGAGGCTTTGAGGCCCGCTTGGTCTTTGCCTTTTTCTACTTCCCACCTCTTCCCGCCCCTGCCTGACTTCCTGGCAGACACAGCCCCGGCCACAGAACTGTCCTAGATGTCTAACCTACATTTCCTTCCTCTGCTGCTCACGCTGGCCAGGCCCCTCCTGGAGCTGCGGAGAGTTCTCCCCTGCGCTACAGGGCAGGTGGGTTCTGAGGCCTTGCTACCGTCCTCCCCGCCTCCTCACCCTCCCAGGCTGGGACCCTCCCCACACCAAGCCCAGGATCTGGCTTTCAGATCTTTGCACTTTGGCCGGCCAGAGGTAGGCACCTTTCTCCAGTGGCCATCCTCCTTGGCCTTTTCCAAAGGAAGCTACGTTCTTTGTCCCCGACAGTGGCAGCTCCGCCCAGCCTGCCGGGGGGTGGGGGGGATTCTTGGCCACCCCACCTGCGAGTGATGCTTCAGGTACGTAAAGCGAGCCCCAGGAGTGCATTTGCTGTCCGGGCCCTGGCGCAGTCACGAAGGACTCAAGCTAGTGGCTTTTGGCGTATGGCCCTGAATCTTCTCCCGTTTTTCTGCAGCTACCAGCCCACTGAAACATTTAGGAGCAGAGTCCCTCCATGGTGCGTGAGCCGACTGTGCCGCACTCCCTGAGAACGGGACTATGGTCTCTCTTGGGCCCTGAGTAAGTGCTTCGGGAAGGAGGAGGACAGGTTCCTCTGGGGAAAGGTTAAGTCTTTTTGGCCTCCCCTGGTGTTTGGAACAGAGAGAGGAGACTGGGCAGAGGACACAGAGAAACCATTTAGCCACTGACACCTCAGGGGCCGTGACCGCGGAACCTCCCCGCAATGTTTCTCGGTACAACCTACGTTAGGGTGAGGCTAAGAAACAGAAACCCCACAGCTGTGGCCTGAAGCAAGCAGTTTCCTCCTGGGTTCCGGGTGTGTGATAAAGACCCAGCTGCCTTTCGCTGAGTGATTACTGTATGTCAGGCACGTGCGTTTTGGTCAAGCCTGCAGCAGCTGACGTGCACGATACTCTTGGTGGCCCCATTTTACAGGTGAGGGACAGGTTCTCCATGGGAGCCCGGGCCAACATCTCAACCCCAGCCGTGTGCTTTCCTGCTCTTCAACGGGTAAAGGGAGTAGGAGGTTACCTGGACTGTCTTGGACACGGAGATGCGCCACCGGGATCCCCTGAGGACTGAGGGACATTCCATGTTGATGGTACAGCCCCCGGCTCCTGTCCTCTTTGGAAATTGCTTCAGTTCAGGAGACCAATAGCCATAGGGTATAGATAGACATAGGGTATAAAAGCTGGCCCCCGCTCACCAACTTAGGACAGTTCTGAAGGGTCATCCCAGCTTCTCCCTGTGCCCAGTCCTGCTTATCACCTTCCCTTACATGGGGGTCAAGCCCTATTCCTTTGACTGTATATATAGGCTATATACATACATATATATATCATATATATATGATATATAGGAAATATGTATCCTGTGTGTGTGTGTACACACACACACACACACACACACACACACATATATCTCTGTATCCATCTCCTTTTCTGCTTCTCAGGGACTCCCCCTGCATCCCCTTGGAAGTGTCTTGGGTCTTAGAGGGCCAGCATGTGCTGGTTGAAAGCTTGCAACTGTTCGCAGGTCACGATGACCAGAAGGAGGGGACTGGCCAGCGTCAGACTCGTATGGTTCTCACAGTGGTTCTGAGTTGGGATACTCCACTGCTGAGATGAATGAGCCACTGTAAGCCCACGCCATGGCCTTAGGCAAATGTCTGTTGGGGACTGGATAGTTTGGGAATGGGAAAGGCGGAAGGGGATTGCCCTTCTACGATTTCACATGTAGCCCGCACAGGCAAAGGAAAGACCTTGTTTTGGGTGGTGGTAAGATACAGCCATATGGAATACATAATTTATGTTCTGGTTGTTCAATGTTTATGTCTGGTTGCTTCAATTACAGCCCTGTCCGGGACTTCTTTTAATACCCTCCTAGTTTCCAGAAGGAACATGACAGAGAGTAGATGGTCAGGAAGTGTGGAAGAAGATAAATGAATCAGCAGGGAGGGAAGTAAAAAGGAACCAGGAAAGGGAGGAGGTAGGGAGTATAATCTCATGATAGACTTCGGGAGCCTCAGCCACTTGTAGATTTCTCAGCCATGAGTAGAGTGCAAAGCCGATGCCAGGGACTGGAATATCAGATGAGTCAGCCAGGTCCCTGCCCAGAAAATGCTGTGACTCAGCCTTGGGCATGTCACTTAACCACTCTCTTTGGCTTGGCCGTATTCAGACATGGTCTGTGAACATTGCGTCACTTGCAGGTGGGGGTGGTGTGATGGCTCCGTAATTACATCTTACCTGCTTGTGCCTTCACCCCCACCCCTTTACTTTACACATCAGTTAGCATGGCTACGCTTCCACCACCACCAGTCACCGTTGCTTAATGGAGTGTTTCCCCGTGCTTAAAGCAATTTATAGACACCACTTTATTTCATCCTTGTAACAACTCTATAAGGTAGGTACTATTCCTATCCTCATTTTATAGATGACGATCTGAGGCTCTGGGAGGCTAATTTGTCCAAGGTCTCAGAGAAGGGAGCCGTGCAGCCCGTTGTCCTGGTGGTTCTCCCTCTGGAGATGCCCCCCTTCCCATCGTTTTGGCTTCCATCTTGGCGCCTTGACATGCCCCAGAAGCCAGCCCTCATTCTCCCTGAGCTCCCTGGCTGTGCCTCCAGACACTGGCCCTTCTTCCCTCCACTTTCTCTTTCTCGTCCTCGTCCTGACCAGTAACACCCAAATCGACAATTGCGTTGGCTCCTTCTGCCTTTGGGAATGAGAACGGATCTTCTGTCCCCCGTGAAAATGCCCCCATGATGGGGCTTTGGCTGCGCACCCTGCCCCGTGGACAGGCATCCGGTTCCTCAGGAGGCTGTGAAATGGGGATCACCAGGATGCTGCTTCCACGGATGTGAGAGTCACTCCTGCTTTACGGCACCAAGTAACAGAAGGTGCCGGCAAGCATTTAAGAAGTTGCCTTCTGCTCCCAGGGGCAGGCAGTGCGGGTGGTGGTTAAGCACCAGAGCTGTCAAAGTTGACATTCTGGATTTACCACCTACCTGCTGAGTGACCTTGGGCAAGGTACTGAACCTCTTAGAGCCTCCATTTTCCTTTCTGTGCAATGGGGACGCCACCAGTGGCTTCCCCATAGGTTGCTGGGTGTGGAGAGTAGATGAGACATTGCCTTGAAGGAGGTGGTTGCTCTAGCTGGCGCCGAGTGGGGGCTCTGTAACTGTCCTTGTTCTAGCGTTGTTCTCAGTATTGGCAGACAAGCCATAAATTGAATTCCCCACTCTCGTCTCCCTCCCTCCCTTGCTCTCTCACTCCCTTTCTTCCTTCCTCACTGTCGGTCACCACTTACTACCAGCAAAGCCTTGTGCAGGGGCGCTGGGAGACAGAGAACGACGGAGAGCGACCCAACCTTTGAGGAGCTTACAGAGCCTTCCAGAAGGGTGGGGATCACGGGTCAGGCTGCCGGGAAGCCCCGGCTTGAGGCTGGGCTCCACTCCTAACCTGTGATTCAGGGACAAGTTGATTTCTCCGAGCCCCGGATTCCTTAACCCAACAGCAGGCTCGCTCCCATCCCCATGAGCCCCTGACAGTGCTGTATCTGGCTGTGGTCCAGAGGGGAAGCGCTCTCCCACCATCTGCGTGCCCGTGGCCACAGCATCCTCAGGGCTCTTGCCGCTGCCACCGGCTCTGTCACAGGGCTGACAGTCGTGGGTGACCCATAAAGGACCTGCCCTAACTCCCGGCGTGCAGACAACAGAATGGGTTCTCAGCGCCAGCAAACGTGTTCCGAACTGAGCACTAGTAAACGGACCTGGGATTTATGAATGGGTGTCACTGGCCTGCTGTTTCGCTTTTTATCACCAAAGATTATGGAAGATTGGGAGCTCTTATTTCAGGGAATGCTTTATGGTTTTCATTACTCTCTTGAATCTCTGCATAATTGGCCCGGGTTGGAGATGGAGTGCCTTTGTTTCCTTGTTTGCATTTTTTTTTTCCCTTCTGTGTAAACCAGTAAAAATCAATAAAAGGCCAGCAAAGGAAAGCTCTGCCCACGCCAGAACTCGGCTGCATGTCACACTGCCGCTGAGGGGGCCCCCGGAGCCGCTCAGTGAACTGCAGCCTGGTCTCTGGGCCAGTGTAGACTCATGGACGCCCTTGGGGATTCAGACCACACCCTCTATTTACAGATGGGGAAACTGAGACCAAGAATTAGGAAATGACCCGTCTGAGGCTGACTTACCTAACATCTACGGAACACCACCCCCTGAGTCATTTGACAGATTATTTTTGGGTGCCTGCTGTGTGTAATTAGCTAGGATCAGAGAGTAGCCTTGTTTCTTTGTTTGCATTTCTCCTCTTTAACACTAAGCTGAGCTGACATTCTGGCACAACAGTCTCTAAATCAGAATGTATGCACGAGCATGTAGGGTGATATACCAGGGGGCAAGAAGAACATTCTAGAACATCCTTCCTTTGTTTGCTCATCCTTTTCGTATTTCTATATTTTATATCTATTTTATAGTGAAGTGTATAATACAATAGCATAGCAGTGATTAGGTATAGTCTATAATTAAATGTAGCCAAATATCCATATACTGGGGAGGTATCCTCAAGAATTGTAGGGGTGTGTGATCAAAAAAATTTGGACACTGTGGGTTTAGTGGACGCACAGCCATCCCTGACCACTCTGTCTAGGATGTAGCTCTACCTCATAATCCTTTCCCATTCCTCTGCCTCTGTCTCCTTCATTCTCCCTGACGACATTACATTGTATTTTTGTTAGCTTCTTGTCTATCTCCCCCACTAGAAAGCTCTGCACAGTTGGAGACTTTGACTTGCCTGCTGAAGTCTCTCCAGTACCCGGAGGGCTGGGCATGTAGTGGGCATGCAGTAAATAATTGCTGAAAGAAATGAATGGGTCTGGATGGGTGTCTCTGCAGACAGGTGAATACACATGCCCATCAGAGTGTACTAGGTACAGGGTTAGGGGAAGTGCAGGGTGGAGAGGAGGCACCGAAGGGAGTGTCTGACCCAAGTCTTAGGGGAGGTTTCTTAGGCAGGGGCTGTCTGAGCTGGACCCTGAAGCGTAAGGAAGGAATTGGTCAAGAAAGATGAGAGCTTCAGGTGGAGAACAGCAAGGCCAAATGGTGGAGACAAGAGAGGGCATCGTCTTCCAGAAGGTTCTGCAGGGCCGGAACTTAGTGTGTGCGTCAGGGAATGGCGCTAGAAAGGAGATTAGATTGGTCACCAAAGTCTTCCTTGTTGTTTTCAGGAGTTGAGGCTGGATCCTGAGGGCAGGGTGGTCAGGTTCATCCTCAGGGTGGTATGGGGTGAGGGCCTAGCAGCCAGGCTGCCTGGGTTCGCATCCTGGCTCTGTCATTCCAGAAGGTGGTTTCACCCTTCTACCTCAGCTCCCTCATCTGTAAAATGGGGATGATAATAGGACCAGCCTCCACAGGGTGTTGTGAGGATTAAGTGAGCTAATTTATGTAAATCACAGAGTTTGTTCCTGGCATGGGCTAACTGCTCAGCAAGTGTTACTTATTATAATTCATTCAACAAATATTAATTGAGCATCATGCTGTTCTCCAGGCTGGGGATACAGTCGTGACCAAATCAGACATAAACCACCCGGGCATAGAGCTTGCATTCTAATTAGGGGAGAAAAATAATAAATGAATAAACAAGTTAACAAGAACAGATCATCCAGTGAGAAGACTAGGAAGAGAATTAGGATAGGGATAGAGAGAGAGGTGCCTGGGACTCCCTCAGGCTGGGCATCCAGGAAGGCCCTCCTGGAGGAGGTGACTTACCTGCTGTGAGATTGGGTGTGTGCAAGGGCCCCAGAGAACCAGTGTGTCTGGGTGTAGCAGGGGAAGGGGGGCCGAGGGGAGGATTTTGGAGAGGTAGCCGAGGACCCAGTCTTGTCAAGGTAAGGGGTCTGAGTGGAAAGGAGCTTGATTAGGCAGTGATGGGATTTGGCTCCTTTTCCTCAAAAGATCCCATGGCCGCTGCCTGAACTCATGGCAGAATGGGAGGAAAAGGTGAGATGGAGAAAGAGGGGCTTGTCTGTCTTCCCGTTCTCGAGTCCGTTCACCCCCTGGATGGTACCTTCTCCTGCCATTGCTACCAGTGACCTCATGTTGTCCCCCTCTGTCCCTCTGGCAGTCAGGCAAAGGTCCAAATGACTGCAGTAGATGACTTGGTGGCTCTTGGTCTGGGGGCAAGACCAGCTAGCAAGTGAATGCCATGTTTGGGGTGCAGACCCACTCCTGAAGTCGGGGCCTATAGGCCTTCCCCATTCTCCCTGCACGTGTAGCTAGCCTGGGACTGTCACCCTCACGGAGGTGTCTCCCACCCACAGCTCTGACTTCTGCATTTGTCCCTGGTGCCTCGTTGACCCCTGGGTTTGGGGAGGCAGCTTGGTGTAGGGATGAAGCAGGCAGGCCCCCAGAAGTAAGTTGCGTGGGGCGGGGAATCCTGCTTCTCAGCTCCTCCTCCTTTCCGCTCTCTAGATGCTAGATTCTTCCTCTGTAAAATGAGGATAATAATAGTAATTACCTCACAGAGTTACAAGTGAGTTAATATTTATAAAGCACTTGAAATAGGGCCCAGCACAGAATAAAGGATCAATAAGTATTCACTATTACTATCAGTATTCTTTTCCTGCCTGTTCAAGGGGAGAGGTCCGTGTTCACTGCCTGCCTCTCCAAGATGGCTGTAGCGTTAATAGGAATAATGATTGTCGACTGTTTGGAGCCTCGAAGAACAAAGGCACTGCATAAATACACATGATTATTATTGTCATCTTATGCTTT
Organism: Neomonachus schauinslandi; assembly: GCF_002201575.2. Lineage (NCBI taxonomy): Eukaryota > Metazoa > Chordata > Mammalia > Carnivora > Phocidae > Neomonachus > Neomonachus schauinslandi. The sequence continues at coordinate 15,239,332 of NC_058407.1, read as the reverse complement.
GCCGGGTGGGCCTATTGTGTGGTCGGTTGATTTATGGAAATGGCGTGTCCCTAGTTGATCTGAATCAGTGATAAGCAAGTTTCAGACAGTGTAGATAATAACAGTATCTTCCATCTGCTCCGGGTCTTTCATTCTGAAAGCTTCTAGAGGGCTAGGTAAGATGGAAGCAAGGGGGCACCCCTCCAAGTGCAGGCAGGCATGCGCCCATAGGCCCCTCCACCCAGTGATGAACATCAGGCCTGGGCTGTGCTGGGCTTGCTGGGCTGAAGTGTGGTCCCTACAGAGAGAGAACGAGTGTGCACCTTGAAAAACCAGCAGTGGCCGAGAGCTAATGTGTCTGGGGCTCTTACGGTGCGCAGGGTCATGTTCTGGAGGCCTCTATGTGTTGACCTCTGTGACCCTCCGCATTCTGGCGACAGAATTCCCTTTTGCCAAGCAGGGAACAGAAAAGAGGACTTGCTTAGGGTCATGTAGCTAGGGAGGGTGAAGCTGGGATTCGAACTCAGGCAGCCCGCCTCCAGAGCCAACAATGTCCTTAACCAGCACGTGACCATTTCTAGCCAGGAACGAGAAGCTCTCCAAGTCTCAATGGGTAGAGAAACAGGGTGATTGGGAGCCAATGGCACTGACCGAAAATTGAGATCCTGGTTGGGTTTCCTTGGTTTCCAAAGTGCATCTTGGGAGGTGTCTTGGGTTGGGTTTCCTGGAAAAGCAACTCTAAGATTTGCCTGCTGGAAGATTATTGGAGGGAGCTCCTGGGATCAACTCTGAGAAGAAGAAGTAGACAGAGGAACTCTGAGGCTGGAACTCTGAAGACAAGAATGTCCTGTCTTCAATTCAGGCGAGGGGGCCGGACCTTTGTACCTCCATATGGACTAGCCACTAGATACAGCTGTCCCTGTGGGGTGTGTGACCCGGTCAGGTTCCTGAGAAGGGACTCGGCAGCTGGGGGCAGAGTGCCTTGAATCAGGGGGCCGTGGGAGGAAGCCCCACAATGTCCACTACATCAGGCATTGCTGACGTGACCGATTTTATGTTTTTTTAATCACTGTGAAGTCATGATGGAATCACTGTGTGAGATGGTCGTGGAGTCATAACCAGGAACCTGGTGATAGATAGCCAGCACCTCCTTGCTTTCTCAGCCTCCACCTGGCATCACCTGTCCTGCTGTTTTTCCTTCTGCATATCTGTGATCGTCCCCATTTCTCTCGGTTGCCCTCCTGGGTTCAGCACTTCTCCCTAGACTGCATTTGGGCTCCGAAGCTCACTCACTGGGTGGTGGGAATGAGCCCAGCCTTTCAGGGAGGTTCTGGAGTTAGTGGGATGAGGTATAAAGCTCTGGGCCCAGGCTCTCGCACGTTTAGGAACCCCACACTAGTTCTTCCCCTCCTTGAAGGAGGTCTTCATTCTTCTTTTTTGAAGATTTTATTTATGTATTTATTTGAGAGAGAGAGAGAGTGTGCAAGCAAGGGGAGGGAGAGGGACAAGCAGACTGCCTGCTGAGCGCGGAGCCTGATGCAGGGCTCCATCTCACGACCTTGAGACCATTACATGAACCGAAAACAAGAGTCTTCTCAACCAACGGAGCCACCCAGGTGCCCCCATTCTTCTCCTTGTTACTCACTCCCCCGCTGTGTACTGAGTAAGTGCCAGGTTCTGAGATACAGCAGGGAGAAGGTGGGCAAGGATGGGCTCCATCCTCACGGAGTGTGCCTTCTCCTGGGCAGACAATGGACAAGTTACCTCATGGGATAACTTCCAGTAGTGATGAGCGCTGGGATAAAGACACAGCAAGGGATTGAGAGAGCAACTGGGGGGCTTCCCAGTGATAAAAAAACGAACTGGTGACTTCTGCATCCTTGCATGCCTACTTAGAGCGTGATGAGTACTAGCTATTTGAACATAACTGACTGACAGTCTGGCTTAAATGTCATTGTCAGGGCTGAGGAGCCTGTCTCTCCTTCCTGCTGGCTAGGGCAGGGCTCTGCACGGCTTCTCCAGAGGTGTGGTGTCCTCTGCCTGGCAAGGCTGACGTGTTCCTTGGAAAACCTCTCCCTTGGTGCTCGCCCCAGGACCCTTGAGGTGAAGATCACAGCAGCTCTGGCGTGATGACAGCTCCCGGGGCCCAGTGGCTAACTGCCTGCCCCAAGTCCGGTTGGGCATCACTTGGTGCCATTTCCTGTGCCTTGCTGGCCTGCAAGGCCTTGTGGGAACACCCCTGCCCCCACTCTCCTGCCATCTCCACCAACCTGCCCAGCCTGGCCTCAGCCAGGAGCATGGCAGGGCCCAGGAAAGGGACCCTGGGGACTTTGAAGAGGGCATGGAGTTTCACAAAGCCAGGGTTTGAGTCAGAAGTCTGAGTTCTGGTCCTTCCTGGGTCTGCCGTGTGGCTCTCTGGGTCTTAGTCCTTTTTCTATCAGGTGGGGATGAGGTGAATATATTTTTGTTTTCCTCTCTGGGTGGTTCTCTTCTGCCTTAGGGCCTTTGCATGGGCTCTTCCCTCTGCTAGAATGTTCTTCACCCCTTTCCCTTTTACCTAACAGACTCCACTTTTCTTTCAGGTCTTAGTCAGTCATCACACCTGCCGAACCAGGTGAGCTCCCCATTTTCCACTCTCCTAGGCCTACTTAGAGCTCCCTTCCCTCTGTTTGTCACCAGTCAGTTGTCGGTTGACATTTGTGGGATTCTCAGACCAGTGACATCTTTATTTGCCCTGAAGAGGGCAGGCATCTTGCCATCTTGTCTGTGGCTGTATCCCCAACATGCGGCACAGTACTCAGCATATAGTAGATGTTCGGTAAATTTATGTTGCTGAATGACTATCCCGATGAGGTTAAACAAGTAAAGACCTTTCTAAATGTAAAGCATTAAACAAAAAGGAGGTGTTTTATTATCAGGGGGACGATAGCACTGACCTGGGGGAAGCATCTCAGTTTCTTCAGAGATTTGGGGTTAACTTTTCTAGAATCTGAAAGCGCACTTGCCAGCTCCGTCTTGAGTCAGCCTGTGCCCAGGGAGCCAACAATCCTGACTGATCATGACTTGGCCTTTGTTGTAGAACAGCGAGGGTAGGTGTTCCTGAGCCTGTGGCTGATTGGCTTACTCAGCCTCTCCCTGCAGCGACCACACACAGCTTTCTAATTGTGTCATGTCATGGCAATATCCTTGGCCTGTCACTGCAGCCTGGGCCTCCCCAGGTGCGACGCTGAGAAGTGGTAAGTCTGTGTGTGTGTGTGTGTGTGTGTGTGTGTGTGTGTGTGTGTGTGAATGCACAAGGGGATGGTGTCGATAAGACAGGCAGCTGTATTCCAAACCCACTTTAAACATTCACGAGCCTGCTCCTGCAGGCGGGTCCTTCCTGCCCCTCTTGACAATAGGCAGGCTCTGTCCCTTGGTCAGTCTGTCCCTAAGTCAGTGATTATTTGTTGAACAACCACTGTATGCCAAGTGTCGGGCTGGGTGCTGAGGACTCGGTGGTGACAGTAGAGGCAGGGTCCTTGCCAGCTTGCAGGTAACTGTTCACTGGGGAAACAGATGTTAAAATGAATCAGCAGGCGTAGTAATGATAGGGCAACAAGGGTCCCAGGTGATGCAAAGAAGGGGAACAGGAAAGATGTCGCACTTCTAAGTCCATTTACTTATTTGTTCAACAATATCTTAAGGCACCTGCTCTGTGCGAGGCAGGGTGCTAGGCTGACGCACACATTTCCTCACTGGAACCTTCCTAGACCACCAGGCCAGAGTGTAGTGACTTTCCTCTGAGCAGCCCACAACACCTGCCCCTCCTGTCTGGGACTTGGGGGGCTTTTGATGTATTCCAATTAGTTTAGTTTAGCACCCATATAAACACATATTAAGAATGTTCCATATATCAAGCTGTCCCTGAGCCCTTAGAGACCTATGCTGGGGACTGTGCAAATGACATCTGTGTAGCTTATCTCCCAGCCTCCCCAGCTGGGCCCACCCCAGGCTCTGGATCGGAGTAAAGTGCTTGGCACAGAGCCTCACACATAGTCAGTGCTGAAAAACAGATAATAGTCACAACCATGTTGGTGACCGTGGTGCAGGTTTATTAGCAAGCTTCCTTCTTCAGTTCTTCTGTGGTTACATTAACTTAACAAGGATCAGATGGGTTTGCTCAGATTTTGTGTTCCTTGGAGGAAAAGCATTGAGAGTTTATGTTTTCCCATATTGGAGTGAATCAACATGGAACAGCAGAGTTCAGTTTTGTGGGTTTTTTTTAATTTCTTTTTTCAAAGAAATCGTGCGAGCAGCAGGTGAATTAACCTATGGTAATTGGGACTGCCCCTCTGCACCTGGGGGACCCCAAGCCAGCTTTGTATGAACGCTTGGGGTTAGAAATGGAGCTGGAGGCTAATGGGATTCACCTCGACACATTTGCAACAATATTTGGGGCAAATTTTTTAATTAAACAAGACTCTGTAAAGAAGCTGCGTCACTCAGACTGTAACTGCCTGTCTCTTCCCCATAATAGCTCAAAATGTTTCATTCTTATGTGTTTGGCATTTTGTATCTTTCATCTCTTTTAAGTTCACAGCAACCCCTATAATCCCATTTTACAGATAAGAAAACAGGTATGAGCAGGAATACATGCAAGGCTCACACAGCTGATAATTGACAGACACCAGCGTCACCTGAGACCCCACACTTCCCATGGTGACATCCCGCCCCCAACAAGAACTTGTTTACATGGCAGATTCTTGAAATTGGCATGGCAACTCTAACTCCTGGGGTGGGTCTCCTCCATATTCCTGCGCCGAGTGAACATTCTGGGTATTGATTGCCGTGTAACCCAAGCGCCGGCAGCATAGGGGTTTGAAACAACCGTCTTATCTCCTGGAATTCTGGGTGTTGACTGAGCTCGGTGAGTAGTTCTTCTCTCCAGTGCTGTCAGCTGGGACTTCACACAGCTCGGGCTCTGCTGGACTGGCACACGGAGGATGGCCCACTACCATGTCTGATGTCGTCGTGGGAGCTGGTTACACGTCTGAGGTCAGGCGGGACAGTGGGACGCTGGGAGCATGTGTCTGTCCTCCTCCTCTACACGTGGCCTTTCGCACATGTCTCTCTGTGTGGTCTCCCCCTGTGGCCTTTGCAGCATGATAGCTGGCCTTCTTCTATGGAAGTCATTATTGCCACTTTACAGATGAGGAGACTGGGGCCCCGAGAAGGGAAGTAACTTGGCCAAGTTTACGTGGCTCCTAAAGTCATGGAGCTGGATTCGAATCCAAATAAGAATCCTGATCATCAGGCTTCACTGCCCTGCCTGAGAGAGGCTGATTTTGTGTGGGGCGGGGGGGGGGGGGGGGGGGGGGGGGGGGGGGGGGGGGGGGGGGGGGGGGGGGGGGCTGCTCTTCGGGGACATAGCAGGTAAAGCAGTTTGGCCAAAACCTTGAGTGCTTGTAGGGGAGGAATGAGCCTGACAGTAACCAGCACATAAGTTGTGCCAGATTAGTCCCCACTTAGCGCCTGTCCCCTCTCCAAGACTGTGCCCCATGAGGGCAGGAATCCTGTCCTTTGATGAACCAGGCCCAGCGTCAGGTCCACAGGAGGCACCGAAGTGAAAAGTGTAGGTCATGCTAATCAGAGAGAGAGGCAAATCAGAAAGACTTTCTCGGACTCGGGGAAGTTCTACCCTTACAGACTCATGGTGGACAGATCACTAAAAGGGCCAGAGGAAGAAGGCGGATGGGGAACCATGAGGTGTTTTGGCTGCTTCAGGATACGGTGTTGAGAGCAAGCACTGCTGAGGACGTGAAGGGGAGAAGCAGGTGTGCAGGACCTGCCCAGCGGTGCCTCTCCGGCACTTGTTGGGGGAGCTGGTGATTGGAATGCTGGGGACTCAGGAAATGCCACCCTGAGGGGCCCTGGGGATGATCAGGCAGCCACAGGAGCTCCTGCTCTGCAAAATGCTATCATCACCTCTCGTCTTCAAAATAAATCTTTTGTGGTTTTCGAATGAGGTCACAGGAAGAACACTGTGCTTTCTAGTAAGCAGGGTGCACAGGGCAGAGGAGAGGATCTCTGGGTCTCATTTCACACCTCAGCAGAGATGCATTGGGTGCAAGGCTGCCAGGAGAGCCAGGAAATGGAGAGCCTTAAGCATCCAGAGCTTCCCTTCCACAGTTCTCAAACTTCGTAGCACCGTGGACAGGAGACAAAAAATGACAACACGACCCTGAGCTCTAGCATTTACAGTAACTACCCAAAGGCAGTGACTATGGCCAAGCACCATGTGATGCCCTCCTCAGAGGTGAGGTCATGTCATCTTCACCATGGTCCCCCACCCCCACCCCCACTTTACAGAGTCATGCCTGTCGTGGTACCTGACTCCTAGTAGGCACTCAGGAAGTGTTTGTTGAATGAATGATAAAACCAAGGCACAGGGAGGTGAATTCACTTCTCCAAAGCTGCACAGCTAGCAGGGACCAGATTCCCACCGAGGGTTCCCTGACTCCAGAGCCAGGATTCTTAACCATTGGTCCATCGAGAGCCCTTTTGCACAGAACTTACACAGTGATGCTTCTTGAAGCCCCACAAACAACCCCCCCAAACTGGGATTTCTGCAGGCAATTTGTACCTGTCATCTCACATAATTCTTCCAGTGGATGTTGAATACGTCCTGTGTTGACCCCTTTTTTCAGAGGGGGAAACTAAGGCTCAGAGAGAATAATCAACTTTCCCGGAGTCACAGAGTGATAGATGACAGAGTTCTGGAGTCAAACTAAGAATCATAAAGACATTTCGCTGGGAAGTTTTGCATCCTGTTAGCTTAGTACTTGCTCTGGGGCCGACAGCTCTGTCCGTTCCAGCCTCAGCGCCCCCGGCAGCGAGGGGTGCCGCATCCCTGCATGAAGACCACGTTAGGCTCAAGTGAGGAAATGCATGCACACGTGCTTTTGTAAACATTGCAGCACTGTGCACGTGTGAGCTGGTTTGCATGGCCTGTTGGGGGATGGGCTTCAGAGCCAAATGCTGGGTTTGCTTCCCAGCTCTGAGGCCAGCAGTGTTACTTCACCTCTTGATGCCTCAGTTTCCTCCCCTGCGAGATGGTACCTCCCTCATGGGGTGGCTGTACTGTCGAAGGAAGTGCATGTACGTGAAGCGCTTAGAACAAATGTCTGGCACAGGGCAAGTTCTCAATATGTCGTAGCTCTGGTCATTGTCACCATCATTAGGATGGGGATCATCAACGTTATTATTCCCCCAAATAGAGGCAGGCCAGGGGCTTCCCTTAGGGTGGTCTGGTGGCTCCCAGCAGAACGAGTGCAGCCCTGCGGTCAGCCCTGGAGGGCCGCTCTGTGCAGAGGTCCTGGGGTTTTTAGCAGGGTCTTCATTCTCATTTTCACATTTTACTCTCTCTTCTCTGGCCTCTCCGTGGAGCTCTGAGCACCCCCACCAGCACACCTGTCCTCCCCTGCTGTCTGGCCAAGGTAGCCGGCCTATTTGCAGCTCACTGCCACCCTCCTCAGCAGGTGGCATCGGGCAGTGCTCTTGCTGTCCTCACCCGTCAGACCCAGCCCCCCAGCTGCACATGCACAGACCTTGCATTTCAGACCCTATACAACCCAACCTAGTCTCCCTCTGCCTCTCCTCATTGTCTTCTGTGTATTAATAATAATATTTTCCTCATAGGGTCACCGTGCTGTTTTAATGAGCTAATCCATATGGAGAATTTAGAGCAATGCTTGCAACTCATGCACTCTGCCCCACCTTCTCCCCAAATTCCTGCTTCTCTTGTATGCTCTGAACTTGCCCCACCCATGTCCATAGACCCAAGTTCAAAATCTGCTAGCCTTATGAGCTTGGGCAAGTCATTTAACCTTTCCAGACCACAATTTTCTCATCTGTACAATGGGGAACTTCTAAAAATGTGAGGACCGAATGAGGTGTAATGCATTGGAAAGGTTCATTCATTCAGCACGGATAGACTGTGGCCAGAACTCTGAGCACTGGCTTTGAAGAAAAAGACAAGGTCCCAAGCTCTGCCCTTGGGGGAGGTGGACCCGAAGTCAGTAGTGACGTGGATGATTTTTCTCACGAGATGAATTTTAATTTTGTTTGGGGATTAATGCTCTTCTCAGTAATTAAAAATGCAGAGAATATAAAACCCCCCACTAGAATTAACAGTGGTTAAGAATTTCACATATTTGCATGATTTTCTCAAATGAAAGAAGGCAAACATTTTAGTTAAAGCTGAAATTCTCTCGTTAGCCACCCTTGGTCCTTCCTCCTTCCCTAGAGGCTTCAATGTGCGGCAAGTCTTACAGTCTGTCTTTATATTTTGCTTTCTCGGTGTGTTCATAAATCACAAATGTTCTTTTTTTGTGTGACATTTATATACGTAGCATCAAACTGTGGGTGATATTCTGCAGCTCAATTTTTTTTTTTACCCGGTATTGTTTTTCAGATTTATCCAAGTTGAAACATTGAGTTTGCTCATTGATTTTGATCGCCACATGCTATTATGGAAATTCTCAACCTTTGCTGTCCCCCCAGGGCTGCCGGGATCTAGCTGGTATACCTCTCCTTGAGCTCCCATGGGAGGTATTCCTAGAAGTAGAGCTGCTGAATCATAGGGTGTGCATGTTTGCCGCTTGGCCAGCCGGTGCCGACTTGTTTTCCAAAATGTTTGTTCTGATTTACTCTAGCAACATATGAGAGTTCTTGCTTCTCCACATTCTCAACCAATGCTTGGTATTATTAGACTTTTTAATTTTTGCCAATCTGATTGGGTGTGGAATGGCATCTCATACTTGGCTTCATCTGCGTTATCTCTGATCACTAGTGAGTTGAACATTATTCCAAGTTTTTGGAATATTGAGGTCCCCTGTTCAGTAAAATATCTGTTCAAATTCCTTACCCATTTTTTTTTTCCTACTGGGATGCTTGCCTTTTATCTGTGTGTGTGTGTGTGTGTGTGTCCCTCCCACACTGTTTTGTAATGCCATTTCTGTTCTGTACTGAGTTGAATGTATATGTGGGTCTTTCTCTAGGTTCATTGTTTTGTTCTGTCTATGGATATAAATTATTACTTAATCATAATTGTGGCCAATGCTTTATAGACAATGCAAGGGATTTTGCAGGGTAAAGTTGGCTCTCGCTAGGGTAGCCCAGGATACTGGTGGCCCCAAGAAGGGGCACTGGCCAGGCCTTTCATTTCTTTGCTCTCTCTCTTCTGCCGCTTTCTTAGCTTTTATATGAATTATGGACTTTTTATTACAGAGCCTAGCCACCTTGTGTGAACTGTCTGCCCTTGCATTGGGTTGGGGCTGGGATGGGCACCCACTTGGGAGAAGAAAGCCGGACTCATCGAGCAGTGACAGGTGCCACGCCCCCCCCCCGGGTGGCTGCATGTAGGCAAGTCCAAGTTTGCTTGCAGAAGCTGGTGTTTATGCACGCCTGCCTTCCCCGGGATAGAGCCATTCTTCAGAGCAACCCCACTAGGGCCGCAGGCCTGTCCACACAGAGATTAGGTCATGCATGTGCACAGTAGCACAGGTTGGCTCCCAGAAAAAAAATTTAGAGTCTTCGAGCCCATTGGCAGGACAGATTAGCATTTTCCAATGGGAAGAGGAGGCTGGAGGTAAATTCCCAGGATGGGTTCTCCTGTGTTAGAACCTGGCTCTGCCTCTGTCTTTGAACAGTGGACTCATACTCAGGGCTGGGAGGGGAGACCGTTTGGGTTGCTGGGGGCCCCGGGGGAAGCAGCAGACTCAAGATGCCCATCTCCCCTGTACTCTGGATGAACTCATTGATTGAAGGGTGGGTGGCATCACCTGCCCCCCCAAATCATAACCATCATCCTACCACGAGTATCATAGCAGCTAACACTATGTATCCAGTACCATTCTAAGTGCTTTATATATATTGACTTAGTTGACAACGTATGTGTAATAAACACTCCAGTGTGCCCCTGGTAAGATCGCCCGGGACACTCACTAACCAGACAGGTTGCCAGGCCTCTCCACCGGAGTTTCTGATTGAGTAGATCTGGGGCAGGGCCCAGGAATCTGTGTTTTTAACAAGCACTCCAGGGAACCCTTATATACAGATGGGTTTTTGGAAATGCAAAATCGTTCTCTCTCTGTCCTTGTTTCTTTGCTGAGCTGGTATGGTGAAATTTGTATCAGTTTGCATGCATTCCCCTGAAGCAAACCTTCCTGAGCCTGAGTCTCTTCTTCTGTGAAAGGGGAATGGTCATGGGATCTCCTTCCCAGGATGGAGCATCCAAAGCGGGATGTCTGGTACCCGGTAAGTGGCCAGTGTTCCATTATTACTGTTATTACTGTTACTTGGAGGTGTGTAGAGCACACAGAGAGACTCACACCCCTGCACTTGTGTTCCCCAATGGAGTAGCCTTTACGCAGTTGACTGCTGGGAATATATGCAAGCTAATCTCCTTTCGTCAGTTCTTACATGTAGATCCAGTGCCCAGAGGAAAATGGATTGGCAGAGAAATTGATTACTTCCTGCCTCCCTCAGCAGCCCAGTTTCAAAAGGCCCCGGTCAAATTAAAATGCATTAACTGAGTTTGTCAAGGAGCCACCAGCCATCTGGGAAGGCCCGGCCCCTGCCTCCCGCCCGCGTGCACCGGGCCACCGCCCATGACACATTCACATGCTGGACCACGCAGCGCCAGGCCTGCTCTTGTGGCTGCATCCCGGCTCCCATGGAAACCTGGGGTTTGGTTCTGAGCCTGGAGACAAATGAGGTGGTTGTCTGTACCATGTTCCCAAATGGGTTCTCTTTCATGTCCAATATTTTCTCAGCCTATTGTAGAGGCTCAGCCTCAGAAGGCAAAAGCAAAAGCACAAAAAGACCAAACGGAGAAAGAGACCAACGGAAAGGGAGCCAAGGGGAGGTGATTACATAACCCCGGCAGCCAGGCTGTCTGCAGGCCCTATGACTTATTTAGCTGTCTGTCTTTGCGGGATGTCGGACTCCATCCTTTCCAGCTGGCTCTCCGCTTCGGTGATTACATTAACACTCAGTAATTATAGGAAATAGACACCTCTCGAGTCACCAGCATTCCCAGTGGCAGGGTGGGGGATATTCAATACCAGGAACGCCCCATCCCTGGCCTGCACACTGGTCCCTCCCCAGGTCTCCACAGTCTGTGGCAAAATGAGACAGAAGTAAGGTCCCCCCCGCCCCCCCCCAAAAAAACCCTGCAAAATCTACAGTTTAAAGGCTAGTTCTTGATCTTGAGCTGATGTTAACAACGTCCTTTTAAAAATCCAAAGTGATGGTGATAATAATTAACGGTTGCTTCTGTCATTTTGCTATACTGCAAAATTGGCCTCTAATTTCGCTCCCTCCTTTGGGGAGAAATTCCTGATCTCTGAAATCCTAGAGTCTGAGAACCACTGCTTTATATATAAGGGAATAACATGATAAACAAAATAATATGGTGTAAAAGGACTCTCTTTCCTTTTTTAATCCCATGTGCATTGCCTTTTTAGCCTCAGCCTCTGCTCTTCACACAATAGGTAATAGGCACTCAGGGATTCCTTGCTGACTCCTCCTGCCTTACTTCCCCATCTTCTGCGCCTCCAGAGCAGGTCCTGGGAAACCTCCCTCCCTGTTGGCCCAGCCCTGTCTTGAGTCTGAAGCCAGTCTCAGTGGAGATGGGAGTAAAAAAGTCACTATAACACAGCCAGCGCTCACGGGCGACATCCTTACTGTGAGCTAACCACTTGACATACTCTACTGAGTCTCCGCAACCCTACTGGAGACGGGTGCTATGAACAGTGCCATCCCTGTCTTAGAGGTGGGAAAACCGAGGCTCAGAGAGGTTAAAGCATTCCCCCGAAGCCACACAGCTCTGAAGAGCACGGCTAGGATGTGAACCCAGGCAGCCAGACACCCAGCCCAGGCTCTTAGCTACTAACAACACCGCTTCGTGATAAAGCATGACAGGGGGGAAGGGTAGACCTGGAGCCAAGACCCCAGCTTTCTACTTTAGGGCTGGCTCTTGACCTCTCTGAGCCTCTACTTTCTCATCTGTAAAGTGGTCCTCATAACAGCTGCCTCCCACGGATGTGCTGAGGCTAAAGTGAGGTAATGGAAGGCCCTTGGGAGGGGTATCTTCTTTTCCTTCTCCTCACCCAGCCACACCCGCTGGGCTCCGAATGGCTCCCTGGGACTTCTTCGTGCTGTTCAGTCCTGCAACTGGCTTCCCACGGTGATTAAACGGAGCTACAGCTTCCCTGCCTCCCCACGCATTGCTTTATTACCTCTCTCAAGTCCTGACCAGCACCCCAAGCTGCTACCTTCGCCCCCGGGATTCCGACTGGTGGGAGGTGGGGGTGCCCAGTACCACCCCCCCCAACCCTGCTTTGCCTTACCCCAAGGCCTTGCGGACAGAATTCCTAGCTAATGACATCATGCTCCCTCTGCTAACCCCTAAATACCTCCTCTTCCTGGATTTGCATCTCTAAGGCTGGCCCCATGGATTGGAAACGTGGAGCCCACAGTTTCTAGGGGAGTAGCTGTGTCTCTTGAGTCTCTCCTATGCCGCGTTTGCCCCCTTCCGAGTTGTGCTGTTGGGAGGTGGGAAGGGGCGTGGACCCCAGCCACAACATACCTTAGGCACAGATCCTTGCTCCTTCTTCTCCCCAGTTTGTTCCAGATTGCCGAGAGGGCTCCCACCAGCCTTGGATGAAAGTCACGTGTTCTGCTTACACGGATGCCCTTTACCATGGCATCTGTAATGTCCCAGGCATGCCCCAGGCATGGTCTGTAGATCACACATGTAAGCAAATCCTCCTAAGTGCTTGTGAGGTGGGTCCCGTTAACTTCCATTTGGTGGATGAGCAAAGCAAAGCCTGGTGCATATCGCCCATAGTCTGTCACTGACAGATCAGGACTTGCCAAAGCCTTCCTGATTCTAAATATTTCTGTGCCTGGCATGCTGCAGGCCAGAAATGCAGTGGGTTGCTCAAGCAGACTCTGCTTCCGGAATCCATAATGAAAGTTTGGGGCATGGGCACCACCTCGCTACCAACTACATCTGCCCAGGTGTGCCTTCACCTCTACACAGGGCCTTGGTTTTCTCCTTCTTCAAGTGGGCCTGCAGGTACCTAATAATACCTCCCAGAGCTGTAGGGAGAATAAAATGAGGTCATGTCTGCAAAAGGCTCACCACAGTCAACACTTAATAAATGTTATTCCCTTTCCCGTTGACAAAACCCTCCATCAATATAGCTACATTCTTGTTTTGAAAAAAAAAAAAAAATACAGCTCCCAGGGGCACAGACTGGATGGTCAGAGAGTCCTTTGTGATCACAGATCCCAGAGTACGGAGGAAATGCCTGGCAAGGAGCTCACCTCTCCAAAGGGCTGTGTGTTCCGTAGGAACCCTAAGGATGTCAGTGAGAGACCACCCTTTCCCGGCCCCCTCCCCAGATCAGAAGGGGCAGAGGGGGCCCAACAAAATGCCCAGAATCTTTGGAATTCATGTAGAAAGCAAAGTCAGTGGCAACCAGATTTTATTGTAATGATCCATGTCCCATCTGCTGGAAAGAACTTGTTTCTACAGTGAAATCTTTCCATCTCCTCTTGAGCGGAGGGAGAGCAACCAGTGATATTGCAGTTTGGGGTATTGGCCCCGTCTTCACGGTGCCTGGCACCAGCAGGGCTCCACCAGTTTCTGCTCTAGACGGACAGCCTAGCAGCTGTGCCAGGCTCCCCACTGCCTCTCACAAGCTCCTCCTTGTCACTGCACCCGTCTCTTTAAAATGCATAATAGAGACAGATCTGCTCAAGATTGCCTTTGAAAGCAACTCTAGCGTCTTACATAGTATCAGGAAAGATGGAGTATTCTGTGAATAACTTGCTGGATTTGGTTCTCCTGGGACTTCCTCTGGCTTCTAGGAATAATGCATACCCAGTTTTTCTACCGGTTTGGGGAGCACTGATTAATGGTGCTGGGACGCTTATTCGAGGCAGGTGCTTTCTCACTGCCACTGCCGGCCCTGATGGATGGCACAGCCTCTTCCCTGGCCGGGCCAGCCTAGATCAGGGCTCCCTCTCCCCGCTGCAAGCCCTATTCATCACAGTGGCTACAATGTTCCAAGCGCCTGCTGTATTTTAGGCACTGTTCACGAGTCCCACAACGAAGGTGCTGTTAATTATTGTCTATTTTGTAGTTAAGGATAGTAAGGTCTGGTGAGGATCAGGAACTTGCCCAGGCCTTACATCAGCATGAGATGGCAGATCCAGGGAGCAAACCCAGGTTGGTGTGAAACTGCGGCCCTGTTGTTTTGGCGTGACACTGTGCTTTGGGGAGCAGATCTTGAGGGTGATGTTTGTAGTGGGGGTTAGTGATGGGAGGAGATGACATGTTGATTTGATTCATCAGCCTTAGGAGGCACCTCTGTCTGGACCATGACATACAGTTGGCCAGGTTGTGCACTGCACGACTCCAGAAGGTACCAGTCACAGTGTAGTCTATGTGGCTGGTGCCCTCTAGAATTGTGCAGTGCACAAGCTGCACAACCAGAATGTCATCCCTGGGATTCTAGCTGTTTTCAGCTGTTTAATCAGTGGGAGGGCTCAGGAGAGTGTGCATTGCTTCATCAGCTCTGGGTTGGACAGCTGGCTCTGCCACTTTTTATTCGTGTGACCTAGGGCAAATTCCTTAACCCTTCTGTGCCTCAGTTTTCTCATCTATAAAGCAGGGACTAAGAGCATTGTCTTTCTCTGAGGGTCGGTGCAGTGATTGCAGTTCATCCGTACACAGTGATTGGGACAATCCTGGCCCATAGTCAGGACCCCACGAATGGTGGCCGCTCACATTTACTATTGTTTTTATGACCCGCCCAACCTCACTTCCCACTGTCCCTTTCACCACCAAACACCCCCTCGCCCAGTCAAATGGCTTATCTTTCTCCACACATTCCTCCCACTTTCCCACCTTGGGGCCCTTCTCGTGTTATGCCACACCTGGAATGCCATCCCACATTTTTACTATGTCCACATGCTACTTACAAGGTGTAGCTTGGGTGCAGCCTCTTCCATGGAGTCTTCCCTGATTTCCCGGGAGGGGGTTCCCCCTGTCCTGCTCTGATCTCTCGGAGCACATCGCCAGCGTCTTGCTGACCACATTCACACAGCGGGGCCCCTGTGAGAAGGTGTCTCTGCGCCTAGACCCCGGGCGCCACCAGCTCACCTCGCCATGCCTCTTCGTCCGCTTTGCCTGAGGCTTGGGAGATGGTAGATCTTTAATAAATAGTTTGTGGTTTTAGTTAAATGGATAAGTTAATGTCTTCCCAATGGTCACCCAACACCAGGAAACTTGCATAGGACACACACCGCCATGTGTCTTTTTCTTTTTTTGTTGTTTTAAAATATAAATAGTCATCATTTATGTATTTGACCTCATTTTCTTTTTCTTTTAGTTTCTTTTTAATTGCTTAAATGTATGATTCAGTTGTTTTGAGCATATGCACAGAGTTGCCCAGCCAGCACTGTCTCATTCTAGAACATTTCCAAAACCTCAGAAGGAAACCCCGTACTCATGAGCAGTCTTCACTTCAACTTTCCCCTAGCCCCTGACAACCACTAGTCTACTTTCTGTCTCTATAGATTTTCCTATTCTGGACATTTTATGGAGGTGGAATCATAGTATATCATCCCTGGTGTCTGGCTTCTTTTACCTGGCAGTCCGTTTCTGAGGCTTATCCAGGTTGTAGCATGTATGAGAACTTCATCCCTTTTTATGGCCGAATAATATTCCCTTGCGTGGCTGGACCACAGTTTCACTTCCCATTCACTAGCTGATGGACGTTTGGGTTGTCCCCACTTTCTGGCTACTGTGAATAATGCTGTGTGTATGACCATGTGTGAGTTCCTGTGTGTCTTCTCTTTTTCATGCTTCCCCTGATATCTCTGTGCATTCAGGCAAAGAGCATGAAAGGGACAGTTGCCGAGGGTGATGAGAATAGGGTTTATGAATTGAGAGAGGCCGCCAGGTGCCAGGCTCTGACCTAGGGGCTAGGTATCCACTACCAGCGATCTCTGTTCATCTTCACAGAGCTCCATGAGATTCTCAGAGCAAGGGCCACGCTTAAGGACATGAGACTGGTGGGTAGCATTTGCACCCCCATTTCTATGACTTCAGAGCCTGTGTTCATACCCCTGTTCAGTAGGTGGCTGCCTCCAGGAAGGGAGTCATTCCACTTAATCAAAGACATCCCTTTCTTCTTCCCAAGGACCTCGTGCCTTACCAGCCTGGCCCCAGACAGTCATGGAATGGGGGTGCTCCCCTACCCTCTTTGTCTCTGGGCCACCCCAGCCAGCATCATGGGCCTCTCAGACCTGGGCCACCTAACTCAGGGAGGCGGCTACCTGCTAGTGTCTATGAGGATCTACATGGGGTAGAAGAAACCAAGGGTCTATCCCAGGGTGGGGCTGGGCAGGCCCGCCAGGAGGGCCAGCTGAGGCCAGGCAAGCAGTGAGGATGCCAGGCTCTGCTGTCCAGGAGCTGTGGGCAGGGCGAGAGGGCCCACTGCGCTCAGCATACACCATGACAGGTTTATATGGCCTGCCCTTTGGAAGATGCACAGCTGCCGAAGACACGTGTGCTGGGTGTGGGGCCTTGCCAGAGTTGTTCTCTGTCTTGGCAAGGGGTGACAATAGTTGAGCACCTGAAGGGGGCTCACTTTTCTTTTTAAGGGAGAGAATAGGGCCAGAGGCTGAGATGGTAGCACACTGCACCAAGGGCCGTCAGGGTCTAGACTAGGAGGGGGAGGTGGGGTCTGGCAGAATGGACAACTGCCTACATCAGGGACATCAGCAACCCATGCAAAAGACAGAAACAGAGGGCCACACTGCAGCCAGATCTTTCTACGGATGGGCAGGGCGGCAGGCCCCTTCCAGAATACTGATGATTCCTCCAGACAGAGCTAAGATTCTTGGCCCAGAAAAAGCTTAGGATCACAGCTTCCAAAGGATCCATTTGAAGTTGTGACGGGAAGGCACTCTCTTCCCCGGAGGGTAGGTGAACTGGCCCACAGAGGTGTGTGTGTGTGAGAGAGAGGGAGACAGAGACAGACAGACAGACAGAGACAGACGGGCTGACCTTAAACTAACTGATGACTATGCATGGGCCCTCTCTCAAGAGGTCTCAGGCTGTGGCTCAGAGGCCATCCTAAGGGCTGATGTTTGTTGAACACCTACTATGTGACAGTGTCTTGGGAACTGCTCCATCTCACTCATTCCCTGCAAAGAACCTTCTGTGGTGTTAATTTTATTTTACAACTGAGAAAAATGAAGCCCTGTGCATAACTCTTCTAAGGCCCCCCACACCAGAATTCATGGTGCTGTGATCTGGACCCAGGCTTAGTGCCAGATCCCAGCTCCTTGGTCATTAGCCCCTCGTGCTGTTCCCCCCCCACCCCCCTGGCTATAGCCAGGGTATTGCCAGCCTACTCTTGGCCCACCTGCCCAGGAGGCTGCCCTGATCTGGTCCTAGCTGGGTTCCTAATTGCTGTGTGACCTTGGACAAATCACTTTCCCTCTCTGGACCTTGGTTTTCTCATCCATAAAGTGAGGGCTTGGCACAGAGCAGTGGTTTTCAAAGTGGGTTCCATAGACTCCTGGGGCTCTAGGGGGGCGGGGGCTCAGAGGCACTGATGCTGGAACGGTGCCCTTTGTTACTTGTTCTGTTTGTCAGATTTC
The DNA here is from genome assembly GCF_002201575.2 of Neomonachus schauinslandi. Taxonomy (NCBI): domain Eukaryota; kingdom Metazoa; phylum Chordata; class Mammalia; order Carnivora; family Phocidae; genus Neomonachus; species Neomonachus schauinslandi. The sequence goes on along the minus strand of NC_058407.1, from coordinate 15,221,626 downwards.
TTTTTTTTTTATTTTTAAGATTTTTTATTTTTATTTATTTGACAGAGAGAGACACAGCGAGAGAGGGAACACAAGCAGGGGGAGAGGGAGAGGGAGAAGCAGGCTTCCTGAGGAGCTGGGACCCCGACGCGGGGCTCGATCCCAGGACCCTGGGATCCTGACTTGAGCTGAAGGCAGATGCCCAACGACTGAGCCACCCAAGTGCCCATGTTTGCCAGATATCTGTGGGAGACTTTGATTAAAGGCTTCTGGTGGTGATAAATAAACAAGTAGTCATGAAAAATCATTCAAACTAAATACTAAGGAAACTTCCAGCTTTGCCTACTGAAGATTTGGAGAAGCAGCCCTGAACTCCCCACCAGCAAGCCCCAGGAGAGTCTGGGCCTGGATCCTGGGATGTCCTATTCTGAGTGGTTATATTAGTGTTGAGGTGCAGGGTCCCCAAAAAGGCCAGCCATGAGCGTTTGGCTCAGTCCCTGGCCTGCCATAAGTGCTGACTCTCACTTCAGCCGTGTGACTTGGGCTCCTCACTTCTGTTTCCACATCTGTTTGATGGGGGTAATGGCAACAGCAGCTTATCAAGGTCATCGTAGGGATTAGATAGTAAGCTGTCATTAATTGGTCACAATGGTCGCTATTGCATTTGCTCGTCTTTTTCTTTAAATCTATGCACATCTCCTTTCTAGAGCCTCATCCCTTCTTGAAGGCAGCCACCATCTGAGCAGGGGCAGGCCAGGGGTCTGCCGCCTGGCTGCAGGAGAGCAGAGTTAGCGGCCGACACAGGAAATCCGCCAGTCTGGGCCAGAGCCAAGGCGGGCGTCTGACCCGCCAGCGCACACTGGGAAGGGAAGCCAGTCCCTGGGGGGCTGTGCTGTAAACAGACACACGTGCTGGCATGGACCCCGGCCAAGGAAGACCTCCCCGCCTGCAGTTGGTGGAGTCGGCTTCCTCTGTCGCCCTGCCTGGCCCGACCGGGCTCATGGTCGGCGTGTCCTGTGAAGCATGGATTGAACTGGGTGCTGAGAGATCCAGGTGCGGGTCCAGCTCCCTGCCTTGGGCATGATGCTTCCGCTCCATGACCTCAGTTTCCCCATCTGTAAACGAGGGCATGTTCTAGATGACCTTGGAAATTCTCTTCTTTCCCCACTCTGGTTTGTTGGGGGTGGGGGGGTCAGCATAAGGTAGTGGTTAAGTGAGGTGGTTCTGATTCTGACTTTGGCCACTTCTTAGCTGGAGAACAGGTCACTTAACTTCTCTGGGTATCAGTCTCCTCGTCTGTGAAATGGGTTGGCCGTAGGGTTGTGATCACACCTGTCCCCGAGTGTTGTCTCAAGGATCATGAGTTCCTATGTGCAGGGTGCTTAGAATGGTGCCTGGCACCAGCAGGGCTCCACCAGGGGAGCTGGTTACTTCCCTGTCTGCTCCCTAAAGTTGCCCATCATCCCACGACTCAGGGGCTAGTTGATGTTCAGCCCAGGAGGCTCACCAGCCTTAAGTTAGCTCAGAGTGCTGGGGCTGTGTCAGCCAATGCACAGCCACGAGAGCACCTGTGATGAGCCCGGCGCTGTGCTAGGCACTGGACATAGGTGAGTGACCAAAGCAGGTGGAAATCCCTGTCCTTGGGGAGCATACAGCCTAGCGGGGGAAGACAGACACTAACCCGGTGAACAAGTGGAGCCTCAGCATGAATCTCTGTGTATTGCTTTGGAACAACCATAGGCGACTTTCTGATTCCCACCACCCCCGTTTCTGGTTGAGACTCATGGGTCTATAAAGTCCTACTGCATTCCTATAGGAGTTCTGAGTCATGCTCCAAACGAGGCCCTCACTCCATTATTCCCCTCTGAACTTGGGTTCTGGAATCAGTCGGGCGTGGGCTTTGAATCCTAATTCTGCCACTCTCTGGCTGCTTGACCTTGGGTAAGTCACTTAACCTTTCCATTCCTGTTTCCTCATCTTTAAGATAACATTGCCCTCATCCTAGAACTGTCATGAGGATTAAAGGAGTTAATGTACGTAAAGCCTTTAGAACAGTGCTTGCCCCCGTATGACACTGGGCAAGACTGAGAGACTTTGAGCCTCAGTTTGCTCATCTGTAAAATGGACAGAAAATTGTACCTAATTCACAGGGGGTGCATGGAAAGCCAAAATGTGATAATGCACATAAAGCTCTTGGCTTAGCACAGAGTAGGTGCTCTTTCTCCTCTCCTGGATTGATTAATTATTGCTGTGTAACAACTTAACCTAAACTCAGTGGCTTAAAACAACAATTTACAGTTGCTTCCATGTCTGTGGTCAGGTGAGGCAGTGGAAATATTCTAGGCTTTCCTGGGCCCCTGTGCTTTAAGCTGGAGGTCCAGCAGGATGGGGCTCCTTGCTGAGGCTCAGGCTCAGATCTGTTCCATATGTCATCCTCTTGGGGCCTGTCTGAGAGAGCAGTAACCACACCAGTGACTCTTCCTTCCTTCCTTCCTTCCTTCCTTCCTTCCTTCCTTCCTTCCTT
>NC_058407.1:15118002-15219113 GCF_002201575.2 Neomonachus schauinslandi | reverse complement strand
TCCTTCCTTCCTTCCTTCCTTCCTTCCTTCCTTCCTTCCTTCCTTCCCTCTCTTTCTTTCTTGATTTATTTATTTGAGAGAGAGAAAGTGGAAGGAGGGGCAAAGGGAGGGAGAGAATCCCAAGCAGACTCCCCGCTGAGCATAGAGCCCAGTGTGGGGCTGGATCTCACGACCCTGAGATCACGACCTGAGCCGAAACCAAGAGTCAGACACTCAATGGACTGAGCCACCCAGACAGGTGCCCCAAGGGACACATTTTTCACTGTGATGCAGAGGTGCAGGAGGGCAAACATACAAGGCCTATTAAGGCTTAGGGTGGGACAGGACCGTCCCTTCCACCTCATTCTGTTACCAAAGCAATCACATGGTCAAACCCAAAGTCAAGAGGTAGAGAACTAGACTCTGGTCCTTTAGTGGAGGGAACTGCCAAGTCACATGAAAGGGGGTGTACATAAAGGCAGGCATGAAAACTCAGGGACGTTAATGGGATCTACAGGGCCTCCCCAAGAACTCCCCAGGAGAGGGCCAGTGTCAGAACTGCCAGTGAGGGCCAGTGGTCTGGGTGGGGCATTTTCAACTGTATCATGAAGACAGTAGCCTGAAACACTCATTGGATCACTGCTCCTGAAGATGACTTCCTTTTTGCACCCACATTGCCCCTGGGATGTAGTATGGGTTTTCTTCCCAGAAATGTTGTGGGAAGATGGAGGATGGGTGCAGGAAGGCTGGACTGCAAAGCCCAGGAATGCCTCCCCGATCCCCACCCCTCCATGAAACCTGTCCTTGCAATGAAATAAATAAAACTGTCAGCTGGAAAAATGAGGGGCAAGCCGACCAAATATGATAAACTGTCTCTTGCTGGGTATTGTACTCTCCACAATAAAACCCCAAGTGGATGCTAAAAATGTATGCAGCTTTGTCAGGAGACAAGCATGCTCTGTGTGGCCGAGATTTTCTGAGAAAGGTAATTTCACTGCAACGCACGTAAAGGAGAGAAATGCAAAGAGCAGTAATTTGGAAATTGTACATCAGGTGTTTTTTTTTTAAATGGATATTGTTGCTTATTTTTCTTTTCTTAAAATCCAGAGTCCAGCGGACTGCTGTCGCACCCTTATCTAGCTCATTCGAGGTGCGTGTTGACATTTCTAATTTGCAAATTTAAAGATTGTCGGGAAATGGTTTAAAAACTGGCACGGTCTGGGAGCTCTTTGACTGTTAGTGACAAGGGCTCACCTCGGGGAAGACTGCAGGGGACAGGGGAGGAGAGCTGGACTGGATTTAGGGAGACATGGGGAGCGCTAGCATTTCCTGAGCATTGAGCGTCGGACACTGTTCTAAGTGTTTTACACGTATCTTCTATCTTCTGTAAACCTGTGATTTCCATTTTGCAGGTGAGGACAGCGAGGAGGTTCAGCAACTTGCCCAGGGTCACGCAGCTCCTGAGTGGCAAAGCTGGCCTTGGTACCGCATTCTAGTCGTTTCTCCTGCCTGACCTTTGGTTGGTTGGTTTTGTGTAGATTTCATGCCTACCTCGTGGATGGATTACTTGGACTAAATGCTAGGACGCCCTTTGGGGAGTCTCGTTACCCCTCTGTGTTGTCAGCGGTAGGACTATGAGCCCTGGAGCCATCATCTGAGTTGGGGAGCCCACCAGCCCCGGGGGCCCTGAGGAGCTGTGCCGACTCAAGCATCCCCTCACTGTGTCTCTCTGCCCTGCAGCACCGATCTGCCGCGCGTTGTGGGGCGAGATTTAACTCAACGTGCAGATGCATGCTTTATGCATTTCGGAGCAGTGTCTAGTCATGCTCGCCCAATTGTTCCGGGGGCCGAAAGCAAGTCCCCTTGTGGCCTGTCACACTGGGAGCTGTAGAAGCAGTGACCCACTTTGTGCTCACCTCGAGGATGCAAACCCTTACTCCTTGAGAGAGACGAGCTACTCTAGTGTCATTTGGGACCTGTTGGCCTTATGACAGCAAATGACAGTGTTTATAGGGTGGCCCTCTATTACTCCCCTTTACTGCTACCATCAACAACAGATATTTTTTTTCTTTTTTTTTTTTTTTTAAAGATTTTATTTATTTATTTGACAGAGAGAGACACAGCGAGAGAGGGAATACAAGCGGGGGGAGCGGGAGAGGGAGAAGCAGGCTTCCCGCCGAGCAGGGAGCCCGATGTGGGACTCGATCCCAGGATGCTGGGATCATGACCTGAGCTGAAGGCAGTCGCTTAACCAACTGAGCCACCCAGGCACGCAACAACAGATATTTATTGAACCTCTTGGCAGATGCCAGGCACTGTGCTAACACTCTGCATACAGTGCCTCATTTTCTTTCTGCAACAGCCCACATGGTGTGCACAGGAACATTTCTCCCTATTTTGCAGATGAGGAAGCTGAGGTTTGGCAAGTTCAAGTAATATGCTCCAGAACCCATGGCTCATGGTCTGAGCTTGGCTCCGATGCCTGAGTCCACACACTGTCTGTTGGATATGACGTATCCAAGCAGGACACAGTGGTCTTGCAAGGTTGAAGGAGGCCGTGAAGGGGAGCCACGTGTGCTTAAGGTCTTCCAGGGACGATGCCATTCATGAAACTCCATTAGCAGAGGAATATGGAGATGTGGAAGGTTTGAGCAGGGCCTCAGAGATCCCCTTGTCATTTTGGGAATGAGAAAACCAAGGCCCAGCAAGATGGAAGGTGCGCCAGATGACACACAGATTAATGGACACACCCTTCCCTGACCCCCCCCCCCCCGTCAAACTGCCTTGTGCTGACCTGGTCCCCCAGCTCCATTAGGGTGCTCTTGCTGGGGGCAGCGGCAAGGGATCAAGGAGGTCAGAGGGTCAGAAACCCCCCATTAGAGAAACTCTGAATGGAGGGACCTCACCCTCACTTGGTGCCCCCATCCTCTACCCTAGCTGTCTAGGGCCTGACGGTCCCCAAACTCATAAGATCACGAGTCCTCTGGGGACCTGTTAGAACTGCAGATTCCAGGTCACGACCCTAGAGCTCCAGATGTGGTATGTTTGGGGTTGCAACTGGGAAGTGAGACTTCTTTAAGGTCCCCACTGATTCTAATGTGCAGTCAAATTTGGAAACTGCTGCCTTAGTTCAGCATTCCCGCATGTTCCATAGAACACCACCTTAGTTTCATGGAGACATTAATAGGTATTATATATATATATTAAAAAATCCTCCAGGCCAGTAAGTTTGGAAACTATTGCATTAGAGGAGTGATTCCCATTGTGGCTACCCACTAGAGTCACCTGGGAAGTTTTGACAGCTCCCAATATGCAGGCTGCACACCTGAGTCCCTCTTTAGGGACAGGATGTAGGCATAAGAATTTTGAGAAGCTCTTCAGGTGATTCTGACTTATGGCCAAGTTGAAAGCCATCAGGCTAGAGTTAAACAGACTTTTTTTTTTTTTTCCAACTGCAGAACTTCTCAGGCCCTTTAAAACACAATGTACATTATGAATCTCCAAGAAGGGAAATATATAGATTGTTTTCTTAGCTTGGTGATCAGGGGTGTACGAGAGGAAAGAAGGTGTGGCTAGCAAAGGAAGGGCATGGTAAACATGGAGAGGGCGTGTACTGGGAAGAGGAGACAGTGGTGGGTGATGTGAAATTCAGAGGCCAGTAGAATTTTTGAACTCAAATGAGCATCTCCATTCTGCAGGGAGTGATGCTTCCAAAATATCAGCCAGCTCCTGTCCTCCTCCCAGTTAAAGCTCTTTGAAGGCTCACCGTCCCACTGCTCACTCTTTACAAAGCCCTGCATTATCGATGTCTGAACTTTTTTATTGTGTTCCCCCACCAAAAAAATTTGAGTGTGTCCCCTCATTCTGTGCCTGTTCATTTGGAAACTAAGTATCTCTGCTACGGGCAATAATACTCGGAGATTGAGTTTAAGTTCCTTCTTCTATTTATTTATTTTTATTTTTTTAAAGATTTTATTTATTCATTTGAGACACAGAGATAGAGAGCATGAGCAGGGAGAGAGGAAGAGGGAGAGGGAGAAGCAGGCTCCCCGCTGAGCCAGGAGCCCGATGCAGGGCTCGATCTTCCTTCTTCTATTTTTAGATTCAAATTTTAGATTAAATTTTAGGGTCTATTTTCAGATTCATCTATTTGATGTAGCTACAAGTTGTCACATTTTTTCCCTGCACCTCGGCCCATCATCCCGTGCAGCCCTGTTTCAAGTGCCTCCGGGACCTGGTCCCTGCCTTTCTTTCAGCATTGTCTGCCACCATCTATTTTTTTTTTTTTTAAGGTTTTATTTATTTATTTGACAGAGAGAGACACAGCGAGAGAGGGAACACAAGCAGGGGGAGTGGGAGAGGGAGAAGCAGGCTTCCTGCAGAGCAGGGAGCCCGATGTGGGGCTCGATCCCAGGACCCTGGGATCATGTCTGCCACCATCTTAAGCCGCACACTACTCCAGCCACACGCCGTCCATCTGGATCTCCAGGCGTGGCTCGGCCTCTGGGCCTTTGCACGAGCTGGTCCCTCTTCTTGGAATGCTTTTCCTCTTGCTTTTGCGTGGCTGGCTTCCTGACACACGGGTCTTATTTTCAACGTCACCTCCTCCGAGGGGCCCTCCATGGCTACTCCATCTAAAGCTGCAACTGGCCACTCTCTTCTGACACCGACCATTTTCATTGTGTGAGTACCGCTTATCACCATCAGATATTTTTCTTGTTTGCCACCTGCTTCCTCTGGCAGAGATGCGGTGCTGGCCACATTGGGAGAGTCAGGAACGAGTTACGGGGTGAACATGCACCCTGAGAGTCAGAGCTTAGGGCATTTGTCTGGGCCTTGCTGCCTGTACATGGTGCAGTGAGGATTTACTCTTTAACCCTGTGACCCCAAGTTCAAGGTCTTTGCGTCAGGTCTCGCAGCCTCTTACCCTTCAGAGGCTGGCCAGGAGGTGTTTGAGTCCAGACTGACGGTTTGAGTTTGAAATCTGTTATGATGTCAGATGACTATGGAATTTGAAAGAAAAAAAATGGCATTTTACGCTCTGTTTCACAGCCAGCTAGTAATGGGAGTTTGGAAAAATTCCGGAGTCTGAAATAATTCAGGCAGGCCCAGCTGCAAATTGGAAAAGTCTGTGGTCAGGAGCGGCAGTAGGTGAACGCAGCCCGGAGAAATGCTTGGCCCACATGTCATCACGAAGCCCAGAATCCAAGGAAAGGCGCCAGGGCAGACGTGTTTATTGTCATGGGCAGAAAGGCCCTTCATCTTCCCTTCCATCACTTGTGTGGTTTCGAGGCGGGCTGTCAGGCTGACACCTAGAGCAAGAGATCGAGAATGTTCGACTTCCTTCCTTCCGCTGAGCACCTGCCAGTGAGAACCTCTTCGCAAATTCAGGAAATCGCACTAGCTGGCCCTTCCTCTACGCTGAAGGCACCACACGCATGCCTTAGGCCTGGGGAAGGAGGTAGGAGAGCTGGGAGTCAGCGGAAAAAAGGAGGAACGACTGGGACCTTGTGGCCTTCTGAAGAATAAATCCGTTCATTGTGATGCCGAGTTAGGTATGGTCCTTAAGACGCCTGTCACCTCCCCGTGTTACCTCTTTGTCTCTTTCCAGGAGTGACCCCCTCACGTTGGAACAGCATGTGGTTTCCTGGCTCAGACAGGTCTTTCCATCTTAATTTCACCCAGTGGCCTCTTCACATGAGGCCTGCGGCCCCTTCTTCCCTTCGTGTTGAGCACAGGAACCCTAATGATGAATGAACAGGCAGAATTAAGGTGTTAAACGCTGGAGCTCCCTCTTCCCTTCCCGTCACAGAAACAGTATTGATAGTCAGCTGCAAGGAGATTTCTCTCATTCAGCCCTCCAGCTGTGGACCCACTCATTCATGGTTAAAAGAACTGCCTTTGGGGTCACACAGACCCACCTCGGCCCTCGCCCTGGCCTGGTGACCTGTGTTAGTGTCCTTGGGCCACTGGAATAAATTACTACAAACTCGGTGCCTTGAGACCACAGAGATGCAGCGTCTCATTGTTCTGGAAGCTACATAGCCCAAATCGGAGCAGCGTCAGCCGGACGGCACTCTGAGGGAATAGTCCTTCCTCACCTCTCCCAGCTTCTGGGGGCTCCAGGCTCCTGACAGCAGACGTCCAGTCCCTACCTCTGTCTTCGCGTGGCCACCTCCTCTTCCGTCCCTTCTAAGGACACTTGTCATGAGGTGTGGGACCCACCCAGATCATCTAGAATGACCTCCTCTTAAGATCCTTCACCTGATTAGCTCTGCAAAGACTCTTTCCACATTTATAGAGCCCACCACTCAATCCACTGTATGACCTTAGACATGTTATTAAATCTCTGTGCGTCTTTGGCCGTGAAATGGAGATGCCTCTAGTCTGTACCTCACAAGGTTGAGATGTGGAAAACCTTTTCAGTGCCCAAACGGAGCTCATTCTCCATCAGTGGCAGTTCCTCTAACTCCCTGAGTGTCCATCATGTGCTGAGACATTGTGCTGAGCTCACACCATGTCCCCTGAGAAGTGAGACCACACCCCTCATATACCCTGCAGAACCTCTGTTAGTTCCTATACACACCTGAGGCCTGTGAGTGCCCAGCAGCTCTGCAAAACCCAGTTCTCCTGTGTATGTGTGGAATGACCCACCAGTAGGGAGAAGCTGTAAAGACACTTCTAGGAAGTTCCTCAGCTCATCCTGGGACACCTTTCGGGGGATAGAGGAAATCAATACCTGGCTGTTGGAAGGCATTCTGGCCCCGTATCCTATCCCCAACCCAGCCCACCAACCCTAGCCACCATGGTTTTTTCTCAAGGTTTGGAATTGATGAGCACATGTCTTATCCCCCACACAGTAGGCATTCCACAGACGACAGGGGTGTGGACATTGTGAGGGCAGTGAAGGCACGTTATGGCCTAGAAATTGGGCAGCCAGGAAGGGAGATGGCATGATGGAGAGCTGGCAGGAGTGTTCATCCCTGCCCTTCATTTCCCTCGTATGACCTTGGGCAAGACTCTGAGCTCCCGTAAGGCCCAGATATTCAGCTAGAGATCTGTGGGGTTGATTTTGAGCAGTGATTCTCTAACTTAAAAAAAAAAAAAGTCAGTACACGTGTTTTAAAACCTTTCTCAGAATCCCATTTTGTGCAGCCCAATGTCCATGGAAGGCTCCTGTCCCCAGTCCTACCCCTGTTCAGGGCCAGCGGCATCCCCATGATTTTCTCCACGTGTCCATGCTTGCTTCCTCATTGGCAAGTACCTCCTCAGTATCAGGATGCAGAACTCACCCCCTTTTTCTCTCCCAAGAACACCCCCTCACTCCAAGAATTTCTATGGACTTCATGGAAGATGGGAGGGGGCCACGAGAAGGGGTCACATCCTGGTCCAAGCTGGACTGACACCCTCCAGTTGCCTCAGCCCCGCCTTTTCCTTCTCTCTATACCCTCTCTCAACAGAGCCCTGTCCCGACAGCGCCCCCATGCCCACTCTCAGCCCCCACCGGCACTACCACAGTCCCGGTGGCTCTGGAGCTGGCCCTTCCCATTCACGACTGGGAGGACGGGGACTGGGGCAGTGGACGCCCCTGCAGGGCTGTGACCTGGCCTCCACAGCCTGTCAGGAGCAGGAGTCCCTGCTGGTCGTGGGCCGGGACCCACAAGTGATGGGTGTTGGGGTTACTGGGGCTCATTTAGTGCCTTCCGTCTCGTTTTTCCTTCAGACTATTTTCGCTGCCACCACTAGAGTTATCTTTTTCAAATACAGATCTGCTCATCCCGCTCCCCTATCTCACGAGGCCTAAAAATCCCTGGTGCTCTTCCTAGTGTCTCCAGAGCACATGCCCACATTTCAGGCATGGCTTCAAAGGCCTGGCACCCCTAGCCCTAACCCCAACTACTCATCAGTGTCCCCTCCAACATGTACCCTGCATGTGCCCTGTGGCCAAGTCCCCCACTTGGTTTTCTAAACCCAGCTGTGCTTGTTAGGCTTCCGTGCTTCCTATCCCCCTATGTGCTCTTCCTCCTGCCTGGAATGCCCTTCCCCACTGTATTCCTTTCTTATGGCGGCTGGCCATAAAGCCCCATGGCTTAAAATAACACGAGTCTACTATCTTAACAATTCTGGAGGCCAGAAGTCTGAGGTGGGTCTTACTGGGCTAAGCTCGAGGTGTCAGCAAGGGCTGCGTTCCTCCTGCAGACTCCAGGGGAGAATCTGTTTCTTGCCTCGTCTAGCTTTGAGAGGCTCCGACATTCCTTGGCTGGTGGTGCCTTCGTCCATCTTCAAAGCCGACAATGACCCACCTGCCTTCCTCATGTGGCGTCGCTCCAACTACTACTTCCAACATCGTATCTCTTTCTGTGACTCGTACCCTCCTGACCTCCTCTTACAAGGACCCTTACAATTACATTGAGCTCACCTGGATCATTTCCCCATCTCAAGATCCTTCATTTAATCACATCTGCAAAGTCCCTCTTGCCCTGTAAGGTAGCGTATCCTCAGGTTCCAGGCTTTGGGTAAGGATATGTGTAGAGGGCCGTTATCCCACCTATGCCTTGTGATAGATACTGAATTTGTCCTTCGGGGGCATTTCCGACGTTCCCTCCTGTCCGTAGCATCCTTTGTGTTCCTCAGACAGAATTGCTCTTTCATATTCTTAAAATCCATGGCACTTGGACATCATTCTGTCAACAGTATGTGCTACCTGCTGTTCTGGTTCTTTGAATATGGTCTTGTTCCCATAGCAGAATGTGAGGCCCCTTAGAAGCAAAATGCTGAGACTTTATTCATCTTTGGGACTCAGTGTCTTCCATAGTCAAATATTTGAGGACTTTGTTGCATTTGTATTTCCTTCAAGAGCCACCCCTAGCTATGCTCTTCTGTTCCCCCTGAAATAACATTTTGCTTTGTAATGAACCCCAGCACTGACCACATCCTGGTGCAGTGAGGGGGCTCAGGGGTTAGCAAGGAGCTGAGAGCACCTTCTAGCCTCCAGTCTACGTGGTGAAGCCACACCTCACCCAGCTGTTGGGTTGGAAAGTGGTTTCATCGTCAGAATTGCCCCGACAGAGCAGAATCACACCCGGGGCTTGAGTTTGCTCACCTCTACGAGACAGCTGAGCCCCCGGAAACCACAGGCTCCTGTTTCCCGTCTCTTACTCATTCCCAGGTGTCTCCACATCAACGAGAACTGCAGATAAATCTGCCCACACTCTCCAGATTGCTCTTCTCTCTCCGTCCCAGTGGTCTGGCAGGAGTGGTCGGATGTGCATAAGGAGAATGCCTTCAGGAGGAAGCGCTAGGACCTCTCCTGGGTACTCCGCTCCCCCCAACTCGGGCTGCTTCCTAGCTCCTCTGCTCCCAGGTAATTCAGTGCAGTGAAGGGGAGCAGGTCACTGGGATTTAATTATAAAATAGAACCACTTTGAGAACGCGTATGTTCGGGGACAAATCTGAGGGCTGGGTGAGCAGGGTCACTGGGCTGCCCAGCCCGAGGGGCTGCATTTAGAGCAGAGCCCAGGTGAACAGCCCCCATGGAGTTGTGTGGGGCATGGCCCCTCTGGTGGCGTTCCGTGGCCTCTTCAGGAGGCAGAGGTGTCTGTTCTGGGAACTCTCACTCCACTCCTGTAGGCGCTGAGCTGCTTGGTCTGCTTGGACGACTGGTGCAGGCCAGGGGCGGGATGCTTAGAATAAAATCCAGATTCTTTTTTGTGGCTCAGAAGCCCTCCATGCTCCGGCCCCCGCCCACCTCTCCAGACCCTCCCAGTACCAGCTGCCCTTTGCTCACCGCATTTCTGTTTCTCCAGTATTTGGGGATGGTTCCTGTCACAGGATCTTTGCACTTGCCAGTTCCTCTGCCTGGATTGTTCTTCCCCCAGCTGCTCCCGTGACCATCTCCCCGCCGAGCTCAGCTGAAAGGTCACCTACCTCCTTGGAAAGAACTGCCTGGAACACTATTTTTGCTACTCCCCAAATTAGCTTGCGCCACCATGACAAAAAACCATAGACTGGGTGGTTTAAACAAGAGAAATTAATTTTCTCACAGCTCTGGAGAATAGAAGTCCAAGATCAAGGGTCCAGGCAGTTTGGTGTTTGGTGAGAGCTCTCTTCCTGGTCAGCAGATGGGTGTGGCAGGGGACAGAGGAGGAGAGAGCTCAGGAGAGAGAGAGCTCTCTGGGACACTAATCCTGTCAAATCGGGGCTCCATCTTTATGATCTCACTCAGCCTTAATTACCTCTCTAAATGCCCTGTCTCCAAATACATTGGGGTTAGGGCTTCAGCATATGACTTTTGAACATTTAGTCTCTAACCCTCCGTGTCGCTCCCCAACCACTCTCTATCCTGTCACCCTCGGCTCCTTACTGTGTTTGGCCTCTCTCCTATGAACGGATGGCACCTTACCACGTGGGATGGTTAGGAGGAGTGAATGATTTCCTTACTACACGAGGAATCCTTAGACCAGAGTCTGGCGCAGAGGAATACTGGGTAAATGTTAGTTCATTTCGTTACCACCCTCATTATTTTTGGCCGAGACTTGCTAGCACTTGAGGCCTCCGAGAACCCTCGTTCGCACACGTGTTGAAAGAACAAGATGCCGATGAAGGAGCCGCGTTAGGGGAGGACCTGGGGGAAGGGTGTTTGCAGCTGAGGGAGCAGCAAGAAGAAAGGCAAGACGCAGCATGGTGAGCGGAGAGAGCCGGTGAGAGAGGCAGCAATAAAGCCTAATGTTGGAGGAGGGAGGTGAGGGTGGGCTTGTGCGCCAGGTTGGGAGGCTGGCCGAGGGAGACCCGTGAAGGGTTTTCGGCAGAGAACTTGTGGTCAGATTTGCATGTTAGAGAGACCGCCCTGCATCATATTCCCCATGTGAGGATCAAACCCAAGGCAAGGGTCCCTGTTACTTCACTGAAACTGCTCTTGCAGGGGTCCCCATGTGCCAACCCAGTGGTGAATTTTAAGGTGATGTCCTTCCTGATCTTTCTGCTGCACCTGATGGTTGCCCGCACTAGCCCTCCTGAGCCTCTGTGTCCTCAGCTTCCCTGACACGTTACTAGTGGTCCTGGGAGGCAGCACAGTGTGCTGGAGAGAACCCTGACCTTGGTCTCGAGTTGGAACCACAGCTCCATTGGGGTCTCTGTTGTGGGGCTCAGGCAAGGCCCCCTACTTCTCTCCTTCAGAAGCTCCTTCATACTCTGGAGATTAAAAGACCTGGCTGGGAACTGAGGTGAAGGGCATGACCGCCACTCCCCTCCCCCTCCCCTTTCTTCTCTCTCCTACCTTCCATCTCTCCTCCTGCCCCTACATGTAGGAATTCTCCAGCAGAGCTGCCTGAATCACTTGTGCTCAGATTACATAAGTCTCGGCTCCCAATTTTTCTTGTCTCTTCCACCAACTTTCTAAGCTGTTGTCAAAGAGAAGAGAGGTCTCAGAGCCCCTTTCCTGGGGGAAATCCACCGGAGGGTTACTGTCTGAGGTTTACTCTGAGCCTTTTTCTCCCCCCAGGTACATCTCTCAATATGCTGAGTCTATGGGGGAAAATTCTGCCTCCAAGAGAAGGTGCAAGAATAGGCGAAATCATAGTCCTACTGAGAGCTTTTTTAATTAGTCTCATACCCAGATCGATTTTCCCTTCCTGTTTAAACTTAACATCTCCGTGGTTTTAGAGAAATTTGCCAATTTCTCTAAATTGCATGCGGTAAAAGTAAAAGGAGAGATTTGTTGCCAAGTGAGGGGGAGGGAGGGAATTTCCTTTAAACGTCCAAAGCATCGGGGCCTCTCTGCTGGGACCTTCCACGGCTGTACCGACCACATAATAGATTGGTGCTAGAAGACAGTAAGCCTTTGTGCCTCTTTAATGAAGAGAAAGAGAATCCGCTTAGACTTTTCAGAATTTAAGGCAAAGAGAGAGAGCCCACAAAGCGCTTCTGCTAAGAGTAGATGTGACAAGTTCTGGAATGATGTGAGGGAGAAGAAACTTGCCAGACTAGCCTTGAAGTCACCCAGGAGACCATCGGAGCCACCTCTTAATAGCAATACATGATTGCTTCGTCTGTGGAACCCGGGTATATAAAAATAAAAGTCCACTGAAGTAGGGAGGCAGCTCCAAAGTGCCCCCTGCCTCCATTCAGCCTGAAGACAGAATGTACTTTGAAAACCATAAATCTCGACCCATCACTTCCTTCACACGTGGGAAAGTGGATGAGCCAAAGAGGCTGCTCATCGTCCAAGGTCATTCGTTGCAAGTTCACTCACTCGGGCTCTCAGTAAATATTTATCAGGTGTCTACAATGTTCCAGGCACCGTGCTGGGCCCTGTCCTCATGGAACTTACAGTCCAGTGGGGAAGACAGGCAGTGTACGAATGGAAATACATGTGATGTCAGGTAGTAGAGAGTGCGACAGAATACAGTAAAGTAAAGCCAGGGGGTAAGAGTGAGGGGGCTTGATGGGATGATCAAGGAAGACCTCGAAGAGGTGACATTTGAGCAAAGAGAGAGGCAGGAAAATACTGGGAGGAGAGGATTGCAGACAGAGGGAGCAGCAGGTGCAAAGGGCCTAAGGTGAGAAGGTATCTGACATAAGCAAGGACCAGCCAGGAGGCCAGCCTGGCCAGAGCTCAGAGAGCGAGGAGGGGGTCACGGGAGAGGGATGAGAGAGGGAGCTGGCCCGATGGAAGGCCTGTGGGTTTTATCCACAGTGGGATGGGAGCCATTGACTAGTTCTGAGCAGAAGAATGACGTAGTTTGAGTGAGATTGCAAAAAGATCTTTCTGCCTGCTTGCCTAAGTGATGATTTGGCTGTAGAGGGACAGGAAGGGAAACAATGAAACCAGTAGTGAGAGATATTGTTGGCTTGGACCTTGTAGGTGATGAGGAGTGGTATGATTTGGGATATATTCTGAAGACAGATCCAGCAAGATTTGCTAGTAGATTAAATGAAAAGAGAACTTCTTACACCTCTTCTGTACCAAGTACGGTGGTAGGTTATAGGAGTCAGGACACTTTTGCTTGTAAGTACAAAAACCCAACTCAGCATAACAGTAGAACAGTATAGCCATACATGGGTTTTAGGAATGGCTGGTTCCAGGAGCACAAATCCTGTCTTCAGGGTATAGTTAGTTGCTTTCTCTTTTCATATCTTAGTTTGGCTTCATTTCCCACATGGTGGCCCCCAGCAGCTCCAGGTTTACACAAACCGTACAGATAGCAAGATGAGGAAAAGGGTATTTCTTCCTTAATGGATTCAGTAAGACTGACAGTTCACCAACCTTAAGTCATCTTTGTATGCCTAACCCAATCACTCTGTCCAAGGAAATAGGATACATTGATTGGCATCCCCTGCCATGTAACCAACCTGGAGTCAGGGATGGTGGCAGGGGAGAAACACAAATAACTGTGCATTGCTAGAAGGAGGGAAAAATAACCAAAAATAATCCGAATTTCTTTTTTTTTTTAAGATTTTATTTATTTATTTGAGAGAGAGAGAATGAGAGACAGAGAGCACGAGAGGGAAGAGGACAGAGGGAGAAGCAGACCCCCTGCTGAGCAGAGAGCCCGATGCAGGACTCGATCCCGGGACTCCAGGATCATGACCCAAGCCGAAGGCAGTCGCTTAACCAACTGAGCCACCCAGGCGCCCCGAATTTCTTTTTTAATAAATGAGAATTTTTTCCTTCTTGTTTTTCTTATGTCACACACTGTGCTTTCCGAGAAACACAAAAAGTAATTGTAGCGATGAAAACTTCAATGTTCTGGATACCAGTTCTCAAAGTACTTCCCTACCCATTACCCAGCTGCAGAACATGATTATCTCCATGCCAAGAAAAGGAACTTGAACCTGAGAAGCTGACAGTCACATGTTCTCTAGCCACCTGATGAGCCCAGTGAAAGCAGAAAGCCACACAATATTCCCCGTATTTGGAAGGGACCGAACACTGTCCCTGAGCTATTGTATAGGGAGAAGGGAGGATCATAATAGTGGTGTGGGCTAGGGGCAGGGCAAGAGGGGGGCTGGCTCAGAGAACAGTCGGGGACCGTCCACACAGCGCTCCCTAATTTGAGCCAGTGATGCCTAATGCCCCCCCCCCCCCCAGACATCAGGTTTTTCTGTTAAAAAGAGTGGCTGAGTCACCTTGAATGATTCAGACACAAGTGTGTTGACAATGTAGTATGGCTCCAAGCCTGGTCCTCAGCAGCCCGGGCTGTCTGGCCTTGAGAATGCAAACCGGACTCACTGAAAGAAACATTCTGAGAAGACACTGTTTCTGTTTCATTAAAATAACGGTTCCTCCATCGCCTATCTTCCTTCGAATGACACCTAATCACATCCCCCAGTTATTTGCTTTGGGTCCTTTTGCTCTTGCCTGGATTTTGTTTGCCTCCGGGTCTGGTTTATTCTCACCAGTTAAGAAACTTCCCGAAGCCCAATATTTGCCCATGAAATTGTTCACTTGCATCTTGCTCCCCACCATGGCACCATAAGCCGGGCCACGTGACGTGGGAGGGAGCAGCTAATGCCATTACCTTGAGAGGCTGGAGTGGGCACTTAAGTGTTGTAAAAAACACACACGGTTCCAGCTCTTCACCCCAGGGACATCTCACTGGCTACATTATCTGAGGCCACTGCGTCTTCTCCATGCTGGGGTCTAATTCAGGTTCAGCAGCATCTTCAGTGCATCCTGGGGAATTTTAAGTGTTTACTTGGAAAACAGTGCCCTCCTCCCTCCCTCTCCCCTCTCTGCCCCCTGCAGTGGAACATCAAGATGGCAGAATTGCTGCTCTGTGGCCCGTTCAGGCCCATATTCCTTCTCCCGTGGAAGCGCTGGGTGAATTTAGAATTTGGGGAGAGGGATGGGAGTTGCAGTGAAAGAATTAAAAAGGCGTTTGGCTTCATGGAAAGCTCAGAGGCTTTAGAACCAGACAAACATGGGGTCGAACCCTGGCTCTGGCGCTGAATGAGCTAGGTGGCCGTGGGTGTATGGCTTCATCTCTGTGAGTCTCCGTTTTCCTGTCTTTCGAATGGGAGCACACCCATTCTCTAATGCAGACTGCTGTAAGGAATACACGAAACAAGGTTCATAAACCTCCTTCAGCCCAGACACCTCTCCTGACCTAGTCCAGGGTACCACCCAGCTGCTGCTGGAGGGTCCACCTGAATGACCCACAGAACCCACAGCCAATCACCACATCTCCCTCATTTCCACCCTCAAGGCATCTCTTCCCTGAACTCATCTGGGACTCCTGTATGTCTGTTACCCTCACATCCAAGGTGGGTGGGCCAAGGCTGTTGGGTTTCGACTGGTCCCTCCTCTGTGTCCCTATGGCTCCTGCCTTAGTCCTGGCCCCATCACCTCCCAGTCACATCCAGCTGGTCTCCCTGCTGGTCTACACTGTAGCCAGAACATCTTTCCTGAAATGCAGATCTAGTCCTGTGGTACCCTGGTTCGCCTTCCATGGCTCCCGTTACCCAAGCACAGAGCCCCCTTAACCTGCTAGGCCCCTTCTACCTTCCAGGTCTCATCTTTTGCTGCCCTGCAGCCCTCTGGCCATCCTGACCTCCATGAGGTCCCCAGAGGAGACCCTGCTGTTTCATGCTTCCATGTCTTTGCCAGGATCCCCTCTTTCCCCCTTTGGTTCCTGGCTTGTACACATCTACTCATTTTTCAAGATCAGCAAAAGAATCACCTGCCGTATGACTGAGCCATAAAAAGGAATGAAGTACTGATACATGCTACAAGATAGGTGAACCTCAAAAACATTACACTAAGTGAATAAAAGCAGACACAAAAGGCTACATATTGTATGGATTGCATTTATATGGGATATCCAGGAAAGGTAAATCCAAAGAGACAAAAAGCACATTGGCAGCTGCCAGGGGCTCAGGGAGGGGGCAATGGGGGCTGCCCGGTGGGGCTAAAACTTCCTTTTGCGGTGATGAAATGTTTGGGAACTACATAGAGGTAGTGGTTGCCCAGCATTAGGAATATACTAAATACCATTGAATCGTTCACTTTAAGATGGTTCATTTTATGTTATGTGAATTTCACCTCAATTAAACAAAAAGAACTGCCTGTTCAAGATTCTCTGAATCGCCCAGGTGGAACAGACCCGCCTCCCATCGTGGCTCCCATGCCCGTCATATGCTGTCTAGATTTTGATCAGACGTCTCCTGGGACTTCCTGGCACTCACTTGTCCCCACATCTGTGCCCCCAGCGGCCTGTGAGCGCCTCGAGAGCATTCATCCGGCTCCATGCAGCCTGCCCCCTCTGCGGCTCATGCTGGGCCGGGCATGCAGGGGCGCCTCAGAGGGTGCTAACTCTTTCACCCCACCTGGGTGTCTTCCTGGGAGGTTGTAACCTTTCAAGTCCCCGTGTTCTGGGGAAGGGAGGAGGCCTGTGCCCACTTGGGTTTGACCACCCGTCCTGGTCTTGCGAGACTCCCGCAGTTCAGACTTCCCAGGGTCTGTTCTGGGCTGCAGAAGGCATTTGCATGCCCACCATGGCTTCCCGGCCCGCCTCCCTGCCACCCCCAGCGACGGGGATTCCCAGTCCTGGGCATAGTTGCAGAAATGCTGGCGTCCCCTTTTCCCCTCCTCTCCTGGGTGCTTCCTTTTTATTTACTGTCCTCTCCAGATTTGTGCCATCGGCACTTCACAGTGGTGCCGTGTCCCTCTTTTCGGGGAGCAGTTTCGACTGATTAAGGACAGAACTGGGGCCGAGTAGTGGCCTGCTGGCCCCATTGTGTTTGGGCAGCCTGCAGGTGGATGGATGGGGACAAGGACAGGGGAGGGGATGACTCCAGACCTGCAGGGGTGGCTGCCAGCCTGCTGTGAGTCAGTGTGCGTCCTGTCGGGCTGCCTTCCCCATCCCTGGCAGGACAGGGTCCTCGAATCCACACGTGGACCGGCTCCAGCCAGAGCCCTGGAGTGGTCTCCCAGCTCGCTGTGGCAGCATCAACTCCAAAGCCAGGAGACAGGGGCACTGCTGGCCTCTCTTCCTGCCCACCTAACCTGGCTTCCCTGCCTTCCTTCCCTGGTCACCTGGGCAACACCCCGATGTCCCCTCCACCGCCCTCCACCCGCATGGCTCCCCTGCATCTCTTGATGAGGTTGGTTTTCTGGATCAGCTCACTGGTACACGATAGCCTCACAGAGAGTCAGATGGCAAAGAAAGGCAGCCGATATGGAGAAGCAGGGTCAGCACTCCCTCGACCCTGGGGGGCAAGAGGGCCTGGAAACCAGGCTTGCCTTCTCCCCCTCTACCACATTTTGTTCCATCACCCAAACCAGAAGCCTGGGCCTGGCTTTGCCCCCTCCTCCCTCCTGTCCCACCTCAGCCAAGTTCTGGGGATTCCAACCATGTAATTCCTCTCGAATCCATCCACGCCCTCATGCCTGCCGCTGCCGTCCCCACCCTTCGATCACCATCCCCTGGGACCTGGCAGTGGCCCCTTATGCTCCTGCTCTTACCTCAGTGTCATCCATTTTCCCTGCCGTCTCCAGATCCACTGCAGTAGTCCCCAGAGCCTTGTTGCTTTTGTGAGTTTGTGGCTCAAAGCCACACACATGCATTCTTTTACAGGTACAGAGGGCACAAGTCCAAGATGAGATTTACAGAGCTGAAGACCAGGTGTGAACAGGACTGGTTCCTTCTGGAGGTTCCATGGGAGAAGCTGTTCCTTGCCTCTTCTGGCTTCTAGAGGCTGCGGCCTTCCTTGGCTTGTGGCCGTACCCCTCTAGGCTCTGCCTCCATCATCACATTGCCTTCTCCTCTCTGACCTCTGACCCTCCTGCGTCCCTCCTAGAAGGACCTTCAAGATTACATTGGGCCCACCTGGATAATCCAGGATAATCTCCCCATCCCAAGATCCTGAATTTAATCACCTCTACAAAGTCCCTTTTGCCCTGCAAGGTTACATGTTCCAGAGATGAGGGTGTAGGCATCCTTGATGGGGCACCCTTATTCAGCCCACCACAGCCAGCCTCCTGAATGCTCACTGTGTCTCTCTGTAGAAATTAAAGATGGCGCCCAGTTGCTTACAGATCAAAGTCGAATTCTGGCAGTCACAATGGACTGAGTGTTGACCTTGTGCCTGCATGTCCCCAGCACGTTAGCACCTTCCCGTGAGAGTAGGACGCCCCAGGACACCCTTAACCCACTCGGCCTTCCTTGTCTCCACCTCATTTTCTCACGAGTGCCAGGTCTAGCCAGACTACACCACCTGCCACCTCCCTGGCACCATGAAGGTTTCCTCTCTTCCGGTCTTAGCTTGTGCTCATCCCTCTGTCAGGAATGCTGCCCACCCACCCCTCCCCCGCTCTTCTCTGCCTTTCAAACCCAACTCCTTCCTCTGATTCTTGCAGCGTCTGGCACACAGCCAGCAGGAAGGGCTCGGTAGATGTTTTGCAAATGGCTGCATAAAGGATGTAAGAAGTGAACAAATTAATGTGTACAATAGGGAAGACCAGCTTACCTAAGAAGCCCTGAAATGCCTGGCAGATTTTAGCATACTCAACAGCCAGGGATCACACTGTCCCACATCCCTCACCCCCCCCGCCCCGTAACAGGTGCAGTCAGTGACCCACCCGTGTCCTCAGCCCCCTCCCACGATGTACTCCTGCGTGTCCGCCTTGCACGTCCTCTGGCCACGGGGGCATTTCAGCTTACATCCAGGCAGGCTGGAAAGTGTTGGGAGCTAACACCCCAGGAGCGACCCTCCACCCATGAAGGATGGGAATTGCTGGATAAATGCCCGGTGTCCTTGCGTCCTTGGTGGGACAGCTCTGGGTGTGTTCACAGCCTCTGAGAGGGTTCCCCAGTCACCTGTCGTGTAACCCTCTCATTCAGGCTTCCTTGGGTTTTCCTCCCTGCTTCCTCACGGTGCCTCCCAGGATCACCTCCCAAATCAACAACCCACACCTAAGTCCCTGCCTGAGGATCTGCTTGTGGAGAGTCCGAACTCAAACAGTTCACACCGTGAAGAGGCAGCCGCAGGTTAAAATAATAAAGCCTAACTTCCTGAGCAGCTGCTAGGTGCCAGGCACTGTGCTCAGCCACCATCTTTTGATCGGTCCTCCCAGAAGCCCTGTGAGGCGGGTGTTGCTGCCAGGCCTCTTTTAGAGATAGGAGAACCAAGAGGGGACAAGATGTGTTCCCAGTCACGTAGCTGCTACCCCGTCCACTAATTCAAGCACCTCGGGCAGAGGGAAGGGAGGTCCAGGGGAAAGAGAAGGAGGGGAAGCCCGTCCATGAGGGAAGATTTGTTGCCGAGGTGAGGGTGGAAGGCGGTGTGGGGTTGTTTCTCAGGTTTAAAGCACAGAAAAAAGTGCTGGTGTTTTCTCAGCACCAGCCGGCAGGCTCCACTCCCTTCTCTTCTCTGCACCAGACATGAGTCAGCGGCCCCAGCCTGGGCCGTGCCCGTGGCAGGAGCGGGACCAGCTGCTGAGCTGACCCTGGGCTGCACACCACCTCCTCCCGCCCACGCCAGGGCTCACACTCCCCTGCCGGCCCCTCCCCTCCTCTCCTCTCCACCCGGAGGCCCGCGTCGGTAGCCCTCCGTCTCCTCCTCCCTCTGCTTGAGACAAGAACGGCTCTGCCATCAACCTTGACAACCGGTCCACTGCACTTGTCAGCCCCCGCCAGTTGTGAAGTTTTCATTCTCATGCTTGGCCTGCCCTCTTCCCTGGGAGGTAGGGACGTGGAGTGGGCGGTGAATCACGGCTGTCTCATCCGCTCACCTGGGCCAGAAGGTTCCTTACCCCGTGGGCTGGGCTCTCTGAAGCTCTGGCATCTGTCCTCGCCCGTCAGGTTTGAATTGCACGGTCAGCACAGGGGCTGCTAATTTCTCAGAACTCCTCAAGCTGCTACTGAGTGGATGGGGGTTTATGAGAGATTTGGCCATTGGTGTAGATTTTGTCTAGGGCTTAGTGCACAAAACAGTCTGTTTCATGATTGTGTAGATCTGGTTTTCCTTCACAGATACACACGGTCCAAATCAGCCATAATACTATAAAAAGCTGTTAGCCGGTCACTGGTCCATGGACAGGCTTTGTCCTTTCTGGCATTGGGTACCCGTGGCAAGTATGGCCTTCTGAGATACAAGCATCATCCTTATTGCTCATTAATGTTGTGTCAAAATCATTTTTAAATAGCACATTGTTTTCTAACTACTTATTTTTTTAAAAAGATTTTATTTATTCATTTATTTGAGAGAAAGAGAGAGAGCATGGGTGTATGTGCACAAGCCAGGGGAGGGGCAGAGGGAGAGGGACAAGCAGACTCCACACTCAGTGCAGAGCCCCATGCAGGGCTTGATCCCAGGACCCCGAGATCATGACCTCAGCTGAAACCAAGAGTCAGATGCTTAACCGACTGAGCTACCCAGGCGCCCCTAACGACTTATTTTTTTAAAGATTTTATTTTTTAAATAATCTCAACACCCAAGATGGGCCTCGAACCCACAATCCTGAGATCAAGGGTCACATGCTCTTCCGACTGAGCCAGCCAGGCACCCCTCTAACTACTTATTAATAAGCATAAAGAAAAGGTAAAAAAAAAAAACACCAAGATAATAAGTTTCCACATCTGTGGGAATCTTTCTAGTCTGTTTTGCTTATAGCTACAACTTAGAAAATACGGTCACACGGAGCACACCGTCATGCCTTCTTTCTTGCAGTAAGCCTTGCTCATCGAAAATATAATTTTAAAGTATTGTTTTATATTCTCTCCATCTTTTAGGGAAATCATTATTTATTTACCCAGTCTCCTTTCACTGGACATTGACGTTGTTTCTTCTTTTGTACTTTTATAACTAACATAATGGTGAACATGCTCGAACATGACATTCGCCCATGCATCTCATATTATTTCCTGGAGACACATTTCTAGATGGGCAGTTACTGGATTAAAAGGTCTATAAAGGCTTTTGCTTGTGATGTTTGTTGCTTAAATTCTACACTTGAAAATGCTGTACGATTTATACTCTACTAATCAGCATTCAAGAGCACCCATTTCCTCAGACTTTTGGTTTTCTAGATTGACAGTCCCCACCTGCATATGTTCATGACTTGGGTCCCTTCTCTCCAATATTTGTTTTCCTTCCATCTATCAATCCATCCATCCTGCCTTTCTTCAGGGCATTGGCGACAACTTCCAGAATAATGTTAACAAGTAATGGTGGTAGGTCGCATTTTCTTGTGCCAGAATTTAGCGGGAACATCTCAACTGTTATAACATTAAGTATGATGCTGATTATTAGTTAGAGACACATTGCCCACAAGAGTAAGAAAATGTCCTGTGCTCTTGGTTTTTCAAATCTTTTTTTTTTTTTTAAAGATTTTATTTATTTATTTGACAGAGAGAGAGACAGCGAGAGAGGGAACACAAGCAGGGGGAGTGGGAGAGGGAGAAGCAGGCTCCCCGCAGAGCAGGGAGCCCGATGCGGGACTCGATCCCAGGACCCTGGGATCATGACCTGAGTTGAAGGCAGTCGCTTAACCAACTGAGCCACCCAGGCACCCTGGTTTTTCAAATCTTAAGAGCAAATTATGAACTATCTTTTGTCATCTATAGAGAAAATCGTTTGTTTATCTCCTAGGATCAATCACTGTGATTGGACTGTATGCTTTTCCTAATATTGGGCCATATTTTATTACTAGAATAAACTCTTCTTAGTCAGGACTTACTATTATAAGTTTTATGACATACCACTGCATATGGTTTTAAGTTTATGTTAACTTTATAAAATAAATGGAGAAGCTTCTTGGCACTCCATTCTCGGAAACGCTCACCACAAACAAGTGAACACGTACCTGCTTGTGCTCCGGCTGGATATTTCTAGTAAATGAGTCAGGGGCTATATGACCTGGGTGAGTGGAAGGTGGGGGCTTTGGTTCATGTGCTGAAAAAATGACTCACTGGGTTTGATTTCTGTTCCTGTTAAAGACTGACCAGAGGGAGGAAAACACTCATTCCGACCCATAAGCAGGCTTGGGTTAGTCACTTCTGCACTCCTGAGATTTCTGGCACACCGTAGGCACTTTAAAAAGTCAACCCAAAGAACTACACATTGTGACACCTTTTTTTTTTTTTAAAGAATTTATTTATTTATTAGAGAGAGGGTGTGTGCAAGCAGGGGGAGGGGCAGAGGTAGAGCAAGAGAGAGAATCTCAAGCAGACCCTCCACTGAGCACAGAGCCCAATTTGGGGCTGAATCTCATGACCCTGAGATCATGACCTGAACCAAAACCAAGAGTCAGATGCTTAACTGACAGAGCCACCCAGGCGCCCCTGACTTACAAGTATGTAAGTCAGGTCCATGTAGCCAGACACAACTGAGACGGTATTATGTCCCTCCACCCACTTCTTCCTCCCTTGTGTGGCTGGGTGGTACTGAGGAGGGGGATGGAAAGCACTAGAGCTCAAAGGTCACTCTGAGGCCGAGGAGGATGATGGCGATTGGGAGAGAGGGAAAGAGCCTTTTATGCTTGTGAGAAAAGGGTAAAGTGTATGAGGGAAGTGGGCGGCGTGCTAATTTCGTGTGTAAGACCCTCGGGTACATTTTAACCTCTTGGAGTCACCATAAAACTATAGAGCCCTCAGCGAGGTGGGCCTCCCTTACGGTAGGAAGGCCCCGGCTTTCTGTAAGTCTTCACAAAGAACCTTCTGTCTGTTCAAAGCAGGTTTCCAGGGTGCTAAAAGGAGCAGGTAGGGCCCTGTTCTCATTTGGCACATCTTTTTTTTTTTTTTTTTTTAAAGATTTTATTTATTTATTTGACAGAGAGACATACAGTGAGAGAGGGAACACAAGCAGGGGGAGTGGGAGAGGGAGAAGCAGGCTTCCTGCTGAGCAGGGAGCTCGATGTGGGGCTCGATCCCAGGACTCTGGGATCATGACCTGAGCCAAAGGCAGACGCTTCACCGAGTGAGCCACCCAGGTGCCCCATCGTTTGGCAAATCTTTATGGTGGTCCCAGTGCCCAACTTTGTGGCCGGGACAGAGGTGTGCAGTGAGAGATGCTGAATGGGTGCCTGGATGGGATGTTACTCTATCCAGGCACTGGGCCAGCGGACACCAGTGCAAGTAAGGAACGAGAGGACTGTGTTTTCCCGAATATGTGCTGGTGGGGGCGTCCTCTTGTGTCAGAATCCCTTGAGGTGGGGCAGTTGTTGAAATGCATATTCCTGAGCTCTGTCCAGATTTCTGAATCAGAATCTCTGCAGGAGGGGCCTGGGAATGTGCATGGATAACAAACTCCCCCCACCCCTCCCCAGAGGTTCTGATACGCTCTTTGATTTGAGGCCCATGCTCTAGGTGATGATGCTTAATGAGATTATGTTATGAAAAGCTTCCTGTTCACAGCCCACTCATTAACAGGGACACCTCTTTGCCTGCCTCTTCTTCATGGCAGAGCAGGGTTAGCACATGCAAGACAAGAAGAGCAACGGAGGTTTGTTGAAGGTGGCTCTAATGGATTTATCCAAATCACAAAGATGAGTTATAATTAGAATCTGTAATTACCCAAACAGCTGCTGGGGACATAGTAGAGCAAGACATAGGCAGCCCCGGGAAGGCTCCGCAGGGCTTGCTGGGCAAGGCAGTGCTGGAAACACAGAAGAACTGAGAAGGAAGCAGCCCCCATGGAAGGACGTCCAGTTTGCTCAGGGCCTCCTGGGTGCCGCTCTGGGTATGTGATGTCTGTTCTCACCTGGAAATCCTCCTATAGCCTCACATAGAGGAGGTTGCTAACCTAACCTTGTCTTCGGTTGAGTCCCCCAGGAGCCGACTCTGAGCAAGAGTTTGAGTGCTAGAAATTTACATGGGAGGTGAAGGTAGAGGAGTGGAGATGTGAGTCATGGAAGGGAAGAGAACCAAATGAGGGGTGTGTTAGCAAGCCAGCTACCTGTGGGTGACTGCAGCTTATTCCCAGCCAGCGTAGAACACATATCTCAGAATTATCCTCCCTATGGGGCAAGGCAGCTGGGGCATTCAGACCCCAGCTTCCATCAGCCTCAGAGGCTCCATCCAAAGATACTTAAAGCAGACCCAGGATTCAGATGCTAGCTATCATTCAATGTCCAAGATCCAGTTCTGCATAACGAGTAAAGGCGAATAGAAACGTGGAAGAGAAAACAATTAATTCTGCTTCAGGACAGGTAGCCTAGGAGAGGCAAGGTGGCTCTTGAGTGTGATGAGCACCATCCCTAGATGGTCACCTTGTCCACCATGAACACATCAGTGTGGCCCTTATTTTGGAGCACTTTCTATTTAGCTGAAGTTTCTTTTTTGAAACTGTGAACTTCAACAGCATTACAAATACAAACAAACTAAAACCATACTTGCTGACTGTTAATTAAACCTAAGGCCTCTGAGCTCTCTTCCAGTTGTTGTTGTTTGAGGTACACATGTTCTTACGGGAAAGTAACTGGGGTGCCCTGGCCATCTCTCCGGCTGCTTCCACTCGACACTTGCGCACGCGTATTCCGAGGCCCTGACTTTAATCCACGCACTCTGAGAGAAGCCAGTGTGTCTTCACAGGGTTAGGGACACCATAACACATGAGAACCCTTTGTTAAGTAGCACCCTCCCCCCCACCATCACCGTCCGTGGCTTCAGGACTTTTATATCTTTGATGATACTTAATACATTTCAAAATACTCTTCTTTATTCACTCATGGACTTTTATCAATCTGCCTCCCACGCTCCAGAATGGAAGACCCACAAGGACAGAGATCCAACCTCTCTGCCTCGTTTGGCATCCGTGCCCTCGGCACAGGGCCTGGTGCACAGTAGGTGCTCAATAAATATTTGTTGCGTGAGTGAACACCTAACACATGTGAGGGTTCGTTACTTTTTCCTGCCAGTTCGTAGAGCTTGCTCAGCCAGTCTCCTGGGTGGAAGCATCTGGGATGTTTCCAGCCTTCCCTTGTTTTAAATGGTGCCTTCTGTACAAGATACTTTGTTCTCCCTTTGTTATTTCTTCAGGATATAATTCCTGAAGTGGAGAGAGCCCCGCACTGCCCAAGAGAACTTCTGCCCTGACAGAAAGGTTCCGTGTCTGCGCCGTCCAGCCGTTAGTCACGTGTGGCTATCAAGGACTTAAAACGTGGCTAGTGTGACTGAGTTATTAATTTAAATTTAAGTAGCCACGGGCACCTGGGTGGCTCAGTTGGTTAGGCAACTGCCTTCGGCTCAGGTCATGATCCTGGAGTCCCGGGATCGAGTCCCGCATCGGGCTCCTTGCTCGGCGGGGGGTCTGCTTCTCCCTCTGACCCTCCCCCTTCTCATGTGCTCTCTCTCATTCTCTCTCTCAAATAAATAAATAAAATCTTTAAAAAAAAAAAAAATTAAAAAAAAGAAAAAATAAATAAATTTAAGTAGCCACATTGGACTGTGTAGGTGCAGACTGTTTTAAATTCTTTCTCTGTATTTCCAGGGCATCCTCCTCAAAATGCAGCTCATCCACTTGCCTGGGCACCCAGGTCCCCACATCTGCCCACATGGAGTTCTCGTGATTTTCCCTCAGCCGCGGTGGAAGGGATGGGAACAGGGGTACAGTTCACGGCCTCGTTTCTTCATTCAGGAAATGCGTACTGGATGCTCCCCAAGGTGTCAGATGTGGTACTGAGAGAAGAGCCCTCAAGCAGCTTAGCGAAGGGTAGCCATATTCCTTCCGAGAATGAGAGAATGACGCAACAGATGCTAAGAGGCCTAATCAAAGGCCAATGGGAGCACTGAGGAGGGAGGGACGGCCTGGGCTTGGGGCTCTGAGTGTGGCCTGCAGTCAGCCCTGGGGCTGTCTTTTCTGCACCACTCATGTGATCACATGGTCTGACCTAGGATCTGGGGCTACTTCTGGCTGAGAGAGGCGGTCAGAAGTATGGCCGCCATATTGGAATTTCTGGAACTTGTAAAGGTGTGAGGGCTTTCCTTGGCCACATACTCAAGCCTGTGACTGACTCAGAGCATGCTGGAGACTTATCCTGCCTGCCACAGTCTTCCAGATGCAACAGGCAGTCAAGGCTTAAGGGAATTTGGACCTCGTGGGCGGAGACTCCAGGCCTTGAGCTTTTGTCTCTATTTTTTTCCCCAGCATGCAGTGGGAAATCTACTGGCTCTGCTTGTTTAGCACACAGCTGGGCTCCTGGCGCATAGTAGTTGCTTTATAAATCTTTGCAGAACGATTGCAAGAATAAGCTGTGTGACCGTGGACAGCTCTGGGCCTTCATGGCGATCTGTGAGGTTTGGTACTTTTGGGGATCCTGGTCCCTTTTGAGAGGCTGGTGGAAGCATACATTTCCCCCCCCCCAACATGCCTGAGTGCCCTGTCACATAGAATTTTGTGTATGATTTCAGGGATAGAAAGCCATCCTTGAGCACCTAGGGGTCCATGGATCCATCTTGAGAAAGCTTGGGCTCCAGGCAGTGCCCAGCTCCCTTGGGTAATGTCCTCTGATGACGTGTATTAGTTTCCTGTGGCGGCCGTAACATATTACCACAAACTGGGTGGCTTAAAACAACAGAAATTTGTTCCCTGACACTTCTGGAGGCCAGGAGTTCAAAGTCAAGGTGTGGGCAGGGCAGCACTCATTCTGGACGTTCTAGGGGAAAATCAGGTCTTTGCCTCATCTGGCTTTTGGCAGCTGAGGCATTTTTTCCCTTGTGGCCACCATGGTCCAGTTTGCTGTGGTCCCAGTACCTCCTCCTCTTCTGTCTGTCTCCAGTCTCCCCCCTGCTTTTCTCTTATCGGGACACTTACCATTGCATTTCAGGCCCACCCGGATAATCCAGGATGATTCCCCATCTCAAGATCCTCAATTTAATCACATCCCAAATAAGGTCACATTCACAGGTTCCAGGAATTAGGATGTGGACATATCTTTTTGGGGGTGGGGAGTGGGGGGAGACACCATTCAGCTTACTACCGTGGGAATGCGGGCTTATTTGCCTTCTCTTACCATGGTCCCTATACTACCTCCAATCAGCCTTGACCTTGGCTGGAAGCCGCTCAGTCGGAACTGCAGCTCATCTCTCCCAAGGATATTCTTTAACGGGAAGGCCATGGAAAGGTGACCCAGAAACCCTGAGTTGCTCTGAGCTCGGCTCTGAGGCGCCGATTCTCTCTGGGTTACAGTCACCAGGAACACTGTGGAATGTTATTTTCTGGAAATGTGAAGGGGGACTGGAGGGTAGGTGTTTCACACGGCTCCCCCTTTTCATGCATTGGCAGGTGTGGAGGTGGCTGTCTGAAAGCCATTCTCCTGAGGATGGAGAGCCCGCAAATCATGTCTTTCCAGGCCACAGGAACGGGTTTGCCTAATTTTTAAAAAGTGTCTTATTCCAACTCAGCGTCTCATGATGGATTCTTTCAGGTGGGAGTGTGGTGTAGAACTCAAATGGAGCTCTGTTTGAACACTCGCATGGAACCTGCCCTTTTCCTGCTTTGCTTCTGTCTTAGCCTGTCAGAAACTTGCATGCTGCAGCCTTGAGAGACACTGGGATATTCTTTACATGCTCAATGCTTTGTCCTCAGGAAATGCAAAATATCTGTGCTTTCTGGAAACATATCTTCCAACAGATAAAAGGCATTAGCCCTCTGAGAACGTCTCTGTTTTTCTCCTTTTTTACCAATAAACCACTATCATTGCCCCCACTCCCTCTTGAGCTCTTGGAGCCATTTCATTGAGTGACCCCAAAGTTCTCATTGAAGATGAGACAAAACGACACATTAGCACCAGGTCCTTTGTAGTGATGATCTTGATGGAAAAAATAAATTCCGGCATCAGGAGGCTCCAGCTGCTTGCTCTCAGAGGGCACTTGCCCTAGGTGAAATAACTTTGAATGCCAAGCAATCACACCGCCTTTCAAAAAATTCTTATTTAATATCTGTTTAGCTGAAGAAAGCATTCCTGCTTGTGCCAATATTAAGGCAATTAGCAATGGTAATGTGTTTTGCAAACATAAGGCATCACCCGTTTTATTTTATTCTTGTGGTTGTTAATAGCCATAGAAGTGTGGCTCATGTTGGTCTCTTGAAGAACAAACTGTTTGTTGCTTGAACATAGAGACAGTCACCCACACACATGAAGTGCTATTAATTGCACGTCTTTCATGGTGCTATAACTCGTAGATAATAGCACTTCAGATGTCTGTATTTTTTCTTCTTCCAGGATTTAACCTTAGCCAGGCATGCCTGGCTTAATAATAAGGTTGGCTGTCTCCTTCTGACATGAGCTGGGTTTGAACTTTAGCTCTGGGAATGTTTGGAATGTGTAAGGAAGCATTTAGACCAATTAGCCTCTCATTTCTCCACTTGGGCCTCATACTTCCAGAGAAGCATCTGCAGGTCAGAAATCTCACCTCTACCTGTCTGTCCCGTTGCCTGCCGAGATGCTCAGCTTACACATTCCCCTCTGATGAGCCCTTGGGGATGCCCGGGAGCCCGTGGGTGGGCTGGGCTCCAGTGCGCCTTGGGGACAATACAGACGGGGCCTCTCCTCATCCGCAGCACCCCACCCCCAATCTCTCCTGGACCAGCACAGAGGCCTTCTCCCTGCTTCTCCTCATACTCTGGCCCCTGCCATTCATCCGCGCACAGCAAACAGAATGGGTTTTTAAAATGTCATCCTGCTGGTGTTATTTCCCTGTTGCTTTACCCATCAGTGGCTTCCCGTTGTGCCCAGAATAAAATCTAAATGCCTTCCTATGACTTATTCGTTGGCATGATATTTAGCTGATACTCACTGGGGGGTGCGTACCGTCTATTAGAAGTCTTGTCTGGGTCATGACCTGGGAATCCCTCCACCCCCACAGTGACTCATAATCCATCAGGGAAGGGTTAACAGCTGGCCCATTTGGGGCCTTGAGGCCCCTGCCTCAGCACCACAGTCAGCATCCATTCGGATGCCTTGGAGGCCTGTTAACTATTCTGCCCACTGCCCAGTTTATAAGGCTCTACAGCGTCTGGCCTCAGCTTCCCCCTCCAGGTTCACCCCTTGGCCTCCTCCATTCGGCCACACTGACCTCTTTCGGTTCCCAGACACCTCAAGCTCACTCCTGCTTTCCAGAGCGCTCCCCATGTCGTTCCCCCTGCCTGGGAGGGAGGCTCCCATCTCCAACCCCTTCTCATCCTTGCAGCCTGCCTGTGGCTGTTGGCTCTTCAGAGAGGCCTTCCTTCCACCATGCTTCCTAGTGAGGCTCCCTCCCTTACCCCCATCTCTGTGCCTACTGTGTTTCATTCGTACAGATTAGTGCAGTCTTGATTACTTCGTCTGTTCGTTCACATGTTATTATCCACTTCCCCATGAGAATGTCTGCTCCTCCAGGCCTGGATCCATGTTGTAATGGGCACACTCGAACTTCCCAACTGCCTCACACAGCGCTGGGAACCTCCGAGTCACATGATAATTATTTCTCAGATGGAAGGGGGTCAGAGAAAGGAAGAAGGGGAAAAGAGACAGCATAAGTGAGTGGGAGGGGTGGCCCCCACCAGTATGAAACCAGTAAAGATGACAGCTACGTTGAGTGAATGCTTACACCGTGTTGGACCCTGAACCAAGGGCATGACATACATAGCCTCCTTTAAATTCTCACAATGACCTGTCCAAGTTTTTAGTATTTCTCCCCGTTTATGGATGAGGAGAATGAGGCTCTGAATTGGAAGCTGGGTGCTGGAGGAAGAGACAGAAACAGCCTCTGATCCTGTGGGGATGATGAGCCAGTGGTTCTCAAACTTCCAAGTTAAGATTTCTAAGTCCTCAAGAATCACCTGTGGCGTTTACTTAAAATGCAGAATTCTGATGTCACCCCAGAAGTTCTGATTTCAGTAGCTCTGGAATGGGAGCCCTGGAATTTTTTTTTTTTTTAAACATCCTTCGTCTATACTCTTTTCCTATTCTTGAGGACGGCGAGGGGGTCATCCTATCATTGCATTCCCATGGTCTGGCATGGATTACACAGCCGGTGTTCAGTAAACATTAGCTAAATGCATAGATGAGTGAATGAGTGAAGGTTTTCAATTTGGATCCTTGTTTTCCAATTAAGCCAGAAATTTCTAAAGTAATTCAGGGCCTGTTAGAATTTAATAGAATGTTCGCTCTAGTCGCTTTCCTCCTTTCTGGGCTGTAGCCTAATTTGTGTTTGAAAAGTCGAGAAGACTATGGATTTCACTTCATTTTTGCCCTTTGAAAGTCAAAGTGGTTTTTTGGGGGTTTTTTTGGTTGTCGTTGAAATGCATACTGCAAACTGGGAAAGATTGATTTTGAAGGCTTATTTGGTATTTATTTTGCCAAATACCCTAACATCTGCTTGCTTTTCATCACCAGGCTCCAAAGTTTTAGGAAGTGGAGTAGCCAGTAAAGAGGTCTGTGAGGTTTTCTGTTCTTTCTCCCATTTTTCCTCCCTGTCTTTTGCTCCCAGCTGGTAATGGTTCCAGGACAAGTGGTAAAGGACTCATGAAAAGCGTCAAGCTTGTAAATCCCGTGAGATAATTGTGCTTCCCGGAGGCCCAGGAGGACTCTTAAGGAAAGAGCGTGGAAGAGGTGGGGGCGCCTGGCCTGCTTGGCCGCCCTCGAGTCTTCTCTCCTTCGCTTGGTAGACGCCGTTCCCCGTGCAGCCACGCTTCTGTGGCAAATCCACAAAGGCGTGGGATGTGTTCGGTCAGCAGGAGTTGGAAAAATGAAATGGCATGACTTGTTCTCTTGGGTTTCTCAAGAGCAAGGGAGAAACGTGGGAAGAATGAGCAGCAGGCTGGGCGGAGGAACTGGGGTGCCCCACACTGCCCATCAGGGAGAAACAGGCAAGGGGGGGGGAAGACAGAAACTGGAGGAGTCAGCCAAGGAAGCAGGTGACTGGAAGGACAAGCCACTCACTCATTCACTCATTTATTCATTCACTAATTCAATAGCTGTTGATCAACGCCCACGTCGTTTTGTTGATTGACCCAGCCTTAGCACCTACAAAAGGGTACAGCCATGAACACCATAGAGCCCCTGCACTCTTGGAGCTTATATTCTAGGGGAGGAGACAGAAAATAAATGTATATGTAAATACATAAATAAATGGGTAATTGCATAAATAAGTAAATAAGTAAAATGCAGAACATGTTGGATGGTGATAAGTTTTATGGAGAAAGAGCCAGAATGGGTAAGGCAGAGAGTTGCTGGGATAGGGAAGGCCCTGCCGAGGAAGGTCTCCTTGAGAAGGTCACATTTGAGCAAACTCCTTGGTGGAGATTGGGTTCTGGAGAAGCCAATCTGAGACAGAGATTCTCATGAAGAATTATCACAAATTTAGCGGCTCAAAATAACACTAACATAGGATTTTACAGTCCTGGAGGTCAGAAACCCTAAAATCAAGGTGGAGCTGTGTGACTTCTGGAGGCTTTAGGGGGGAAGCTATTTTGCCTTTTCCAGTTTCTGGAGACCACCTGTGTTCCTTGGCTCACGGCCCCTTCCTCCACCTTTAAGACAGATAGCATAGCATCTTCAGATCTCTCTGAGACTCTGCTTCGGTCACCCCATCTCCTTCTCTGTGTCTGGCCCTCCTACCTCCCTCTTATAAGGACCCATGTGATTATGTTTAGCCACCCAGGTAATCCAGGATAACAGTTCCATCCTAAGGTCCTTAATTTAATCGCATCTGCAGAGTCCCTGAAGCCCTGTTAGGTAACATTTTCACCGGTTCCAGCCCCATCTTTGGGGGCCATTATTCCACCACCGCAGATGGGAAGGTGTCCCAGGCTGGAGAAACTGCTTGAACAAAAGCACGGTGGACATAGCGTCAGTGCCGTGTGAACGCTTAGGAAGATGAATTCAAATTTTTCTGGGTCCCCTCCCAGGTAAGAAGTGGTTTTTGGCTCTCTGGAGTTCCTAGAAAGGAGGACCTGGGGGTTAGTCTGGGTAGAAAGGCGGGCTGGGGGCTTGTTCCAAAGCTACCATATTCCATCCAGTCTGCTGTCTTGATTTGAATGGTATGTTTATTTGTGGTGGCTTAGGAGGGGAGGACAGTTTGGAGACAGGGGAAGGCCTTGTACCATGCAGACTGGGAGGGGGGATGGGCACATTTTTGGTCAGGTTTATAAATTATAGAGACTGGAAATCCAATGTGCACTAGAGCATGGACACCAAACACGATACATGAGACACCTCAAGGGGCGCCTGGGCGGCTCAGTCGGTTGAGCATCGGACTCATGATTTCGGCTCAGGTCATGATCTCATGGGTCATGAGATGGAGCCCCACATCAGGCTCCACACTCAGTGGTGAGTCTGCTTGAGATTCTCTCTCTCCCTCTGCCCTTCCCCCCCATTCATGTGCACACTCTCTCTCGCTCTCTCAAATAAATAAATCTTTTTTTTTTTTTTTAATGAGACACCTCAAAAGACTGGGATCATTTCCTCCACTGTGTCCCTCACCATCTGGGCCCAGGTGACCACATGAAGGTCAGAGAAGCTCCTCAGTCCTTCCTGGGGTTGAAAGAGCTTCAGCCCCGGCTCCGCCAGCTTCTGTGTCTATCCCCAGAGTGACCAGTGATGCCAGTGAAGTCCTTAATCCCAGAGAAAAGAATTGCCTTCCAAACGCAGTGTCCAGTAGACATGGGGTGGCAGGAAGGGGCTGGATTCAAATTCTGAAAATTTGTGCCCAGATCCCAACTGTCTTGCTGCCACACTGTGTGGCCCTGGGCAAGTTTTCCTAAACTCTCTGAGCCTCAATTTCCTCATCTAAAAAATGGGGATAATAACTTCTACTCCAGGGGAACTGTGAGAAGATTTGATGATGTAATGCTTTGAAAAGTGCCTCCCACATAAGAGCTTTATAATTTTTAAAAGAGTAGGGTTTTTAAAAACATATTCTAAATCTTTGAAAGGTGGTCATCCACTCAGGATCTCATAGCCCCTCTCAGTTAGCTCTTGTTTTCTGGAATGGTCTGTTCCATAACATTTGAGGTAATAGAATATATGGCACCAGGCCTCTGCTCTCAGGTTGAGAAGAGGTGGAGGCCCTTAGGTTGACTTTTTAAATCTTCTCTCCGCCTCCCTAAGCCCTGCCTGGTTCTTCATGCTGGTGGTTACCTGAGAATCCAGGTCCACCCAAACCTGCACCCCAAGCCAGTGGTTGGGGGTAGGGGTAGTGAGAGAATGAAATGGACCCTGGCCTGCACACCAGGATGTTTCTGGCAGCTGGCCACGTTTGAAACTTAAATAGCTGCACCGCTTCCCCAGACTGTATTAACTTTCACAGTTACCAGCGAGAAAGTCTCACGATGGAACTCGCAGGTCAGCCCACGTATTGATTCTGTCTCCATGAATTATGGTGCTCGCCCTGGTCTCCTCTGCTGAGAGAGAGAGAGATCAGAGGCACCAGGCACAGCCTCTTTGTTAAGTCCTTCCGCAAGCTAAAAATGCGACTTTGAACTTGCTTATGAAGGCCAAGAGAGAACTGGGGCCTTGACCTCTGACCCACATCCCCACATCCACGTGAGCCCAGTGATGGTGGCCAAGGCACGTCCCAGGGGCCCCATGCTCAGCCAACACTTGGGATGTTGTCATCTCCCAAATAGTCATGAAAGAGCTGATTACTAAGCACAGGTGGAGGACTTCTCCATTACTGCCTTTTTTTTTTTTTTAAAGATTTTATTTATTTATTTGAGAGAGAGCATGAATGGGGCAGAGGAGGAAGCAGACTCCCCAGGGAGCAGGGATCCCAACTCGGGGCTCGATCCCAGGACGCTGAGATCATGACCTGAGCCGAAGGCAGACGCTTAACCAACTGAGCCACCCAGGTGCACCTTCATTAACTATCTTAAATGCACTTCAGAGCAACCCTGTAAAAGTAAGTTCTGCAGCCCCCATTTTAGAGATTGGAAGGACAAGGCCCAGATGGAAGCAAGTGTCAGACTAACCTGAGTTGGGAACCATCTCCCAAACCAGGCTCTGCCCCTCAAGGTGAGCTGCGTGACTTACACAGAATACCGATCCTCTCAGCTTCCATTTATTCACTGGCAAAAATGAGGACCATTGACCGTCGACCAGCTTCAGGGGTTGCTGTGAGGATAAATGAATGAAAGCCCCGAACTGTGCTGGGAATTCCGCTGAGTGACCGCTGTGTGGTTGGTTGATTAGCCTACACCCCACCTGAGGGTTCAGCCTGCGTCTTTGGCCACTAGTTCCAAGCTCTGCCCCCAGGGGGCGCCATTCAGAGTCTGAGCTCTGGTGCCCACTGGGGTCGCTGTAGGTGGCACCCAAAGGAAAGGAGGGCGGTTTCCAGAGAAAATAGAAGAGGCGGAAATGAGATAATTTAAATGTAAAGCAGAACTCCAAACTGAGCCCTAGGCAAGGTCTGCAAAGCACCCACCATCAGCTGCATCTATGAACTGGGGCAGAGCCAGGCGTGTGACCTTGGATGAGACATTCATGTGTCTGGGCCTCTAGGTTTCCCACTTGTACCATTGTAAGAGCCAAAGCTTTTCGAGCCAGCATGCCAGGCTCCAGGAGGCCCGCACCGTAGGGCAGAGGCTCTGCAGCTGGATTTCTCTCCTACTGCGCTGCGACAGGCCTGGTGCGCTCCACTGAAGCAGCTCTCTTGATACCTAGGCTGCCCACGTCAGCATCCGACGTCCAGAGGGCATGTGGGACAAGTAACAAATGGATGTCCCACAGCGGAGGCCGCAGGGAACCTCTCCCCTGCTTCTCATGGCTCTGCCTGCATCTTCCTTCCTGGCCCAGGGGGGCACTGAGTTTCTCAAGGGCGGGGCCCCACCTTCCCTTCTTTGGCATCCTTCCAAGCACCACACTGTGTTGGCCAGGGAGCATAATAGCATCAACAGTCATCATATGCCATCTGCGTATCTTAGCCACATCATTTAATCTTTCAGTGTGTTCTTTGTGCATCTGAAAATAAGGGCAATAAGATAGCCATTTCTGAAGGAAAGACGGGAAGTTTAATTGAGGTGGTGAGTTTAGCGCTGTGCCTGGTATGCAGCAAGTGCTCAATAAATGTCAACATTTTGCTTCCCTTAATAGTGAATCTTTGCTGTCCAAATGATTCATGTATGGTTGCTGGAATTCTAAGTCATGAACAGCCCAGGAGGATGGGTTGGAAGTGATTGGAAGCATTTCTTGGGGGTCACTTTTCCCTGGTCTATCTTATTCTTACAGATTTCTCTCTCTCTCTCCCTCTCTCTCTCCCCCGCTTCTTTCCCACCCTTTTTCCCTCCTTCCCACCCTCTCTCCCTCCCTCCCTCCCTCCCCTTCCTCCCTCCCTCCCCTTCCTCCCTCCCTCCCTCCCCTTCCTCCCTTCCGTCCTTCTTCTCTTTTTCTTTCTTTCTTCCTTCCTTCCTTCCTTTCTTTCTTTCTTCTTTCTTTCCTGCTTCCATCTCTTCCCATAAGAGAGCAGAAGAAAATTTGAATTCCCCCACTGGGTTAAGATGCATATAACTTTTAAAAAAGAGAGAGAGTATGTAAAATGATCTGAAGTTTCTCAGATCAAGGAATTCAACATGAGAACTAAATGGTGCCCTTTTGCAAGGCGGATGGACTCCATATAGCAGCTCCCAAGATATTACACAACCACTGTGTAGAGCACGTTTTGCTTTGATAGGTTTGAAAGAAGGGGCATTAAAGAGAGAAGAATATGGCACCATAGAGGATGGATTTTCTTTCTCTTGTTCACAACTTAATTTGGGATGAGGTTGGTGCGCTTTGATACCTCTTTTTGCCCTCTTCCTCGCAAAATGTGAAGTGGAAACCTCATTTCTATTTCAGCTGGAGGCCAAGACTCCAAAGGTGAGCCCGTTTCCAGCACATTGAAGGCAAGGTTGTCTGCGACACCTCGCCACCCTCCCGCTGCTGTACGTGATACTGAGTCCTTCTGAGGGCTGCATGAAATGGATGGATGAGCTCCCTGCAGTTCAGAAATAACTATCTTCGCCTGGCCCCTTCTAATTCATCCTCTGCACAACCACCGCACTGCTCTGTCAAAAACAGATCATGTCTTGCTTCAGATTCTCCAGGGATTTCCCACTGCCCCTAAAGCCCGAGTCCCTTAGCATGGCTGACAAGGCTTTCAGGATCTGAGCCCTGCTGCTCGCCTAGCTGCACCCCTCAGTGCTCTCTGCCCACCCAGCGCTCCTCCCAGGCAGCCCGATGCATGTGCTCTGTCCGGCCTCCCTGCTTTCCACAGCCTGTCTGCTGCAGCGTCCACCCTCTCTGTTTCAATCCCATTTGTCCCTCGAGACTCCACTCAACTCCACTCTCAACATATTGGCTGATAATAAGGATACAATAACAATAGCCAACAGGTACTGAGTGTTTACCAGCATGCCAGGCACAGAGCGAAACACTTTATATACACTTACACCTGTAGCCAAACTGGAATAGCCAAATCATTATTAACCCTTGATCCCCCATTTTGATAAAGATGTGCTTCTTTTGTGCTCCTGCAGCATCCTTGGTATAGACTGGATCATAACTGTTGCTTTACTTCTCTGCCTCCTGCCCAGGGCTGCAAGCTCATTCATTCATTCACTCATTCATTCGCTTGGCAAGCAAGTCGCGAGCACCGATTATGTGCCAGGCACGGTGTTTGGTACTAGGGCTAATAATGACTCAGACAGATGAAAAGATCCCTGCCCTCATGGAGCTTACGGTCTCCAGGGGTGGGTCATGGAGGGAGATTCTTAAAAATTTAGAAAGATGTATCAACAAAATATTCACCCATTGTGATAAGTGATGGTTGAAAAAAACCAAGATGGGATACAGGGTAATGGGGCAGGGCTGAAACACCTTCAGACAGAGTGGCAGGGAAGGCTTCTTGGAAGCTGTGATATTTCGGGCGCCTGGGTGGCTCAGTTGGTTAAGCGACTGCCTTCGGCTCAGGTCATGATCCTGGAGTCCCGGGATCGAGTCCCACATCAGGCTCCCTGCTCGGCGGGGAGTCTGCTTCTCCCTCTGACCCTCCCCCCTCTCATGTGCTCTCTGTCTCTCATTCTCTCTCTCGCAAATAAAAAAAAAAAAAAAATTAAAAAAAAAAAGGAAGCTCTGATATTTCTATTAAGAACTAAAAGGAGAGAAAGGGACAGCAGGGTCCAGGACCACAGAAAGTGGTCCGGGTCTAGGGACTAGCATGTGCAAAGGCCCTGTGGCAGAAAGAGCTTGCTATACTCAGGGAATTAAAAGGAGGCCCAGTTGGCTAGATAATCATGAGCAGGGGGGAGCAGCAGAAGGTGACATTGGGAGACGCTGGGGCTTGAGGCCAAGGTTAGGAATGGGGATGTTCTACTAAGAGCAATAGGAAGTGATCGGAGGGCTTTAAATGGGGAGCGATATGATTTCTTTACATGTTAATTCTTCTGGAAGAAGAGAGTGAATGGGATGGAGCAAGAATGGAGGTGGGAAGACCAGCTGAGAGCTGTTGGAGCCCCCAGATGAGAGGGCAAGGTGGCCTGGAGAAGGGATACCTGTGGGGATAAAGAGACATGCAGAGATTGGAGCTAAGTTTCGAAGGTGAAACCCATGGGACTTGCTGTTGTTCTGCATGCAGGGGTGAGGGGGTGGGGTTAGAGGAGTCACGATGACTCCTGGGTTTCCAGCTGGAGAGATCGAGAGGATGGTGGCACTGTTTACTGAGTGGGAGAAGTGCAGGGGCAGGAGGAAGGGAGCAGGACTAAGGGAAGTCAAGAGTGCATTCAGGATACGCAGAGTTCTTAAAGGTCGTCTTCGTCTCATTCATTGTACGTACCCCCAGCACATAGCCCTGTGCCTGGACACAGTAGGTGCTCCTAAATGCTTGCTGAATGAATACATACTCAAGTCTACCTGACCAAAGGGGCTGCAGCCTTGATCCCTGCTGTTGCAGACCTGACTGGGGCTACCCAAAGGATCCACATTTGGAACAGGCCGCAAGCAGGAAAGTCTAAGTGATGGCCATGGTGCAAAATGAAAAGGCAGGGCCCCTGCTTAAAAAGTATTAAGAAATTCAAGTCAGTGGCAGCAGAGCATCAACCAAGCATGAAAGGCTATGCGACAGGAGCCGGCCCTGCTCCTAAGTAGGAAGCCTACCTCTTGAAGCCGAATGTGGGTCCACCCCGGGTTTCTGAGATAAAGTCTGAAGAACCTTCCTTAGAAGCAGCAGGAGCCCAGATGTTCAAGGAGCCCAGTGGGGATAGACCATGTGCAGCCTGCATGTCTTGGGGAGCAATTCAGCTGTGAACCTTTCCTGGGGGATGTGTCCTTTCCAGCTCTTGGGGCAGGCCCTGGTGCCGTGGGCACTAGCCAAATTGGAGGTGGGAAGGTGAGGTGTGGCTGGTGTCCTTCCTGGGGCAGGCGGAGGCAGCAGCCCTTGACCTCTGAACTCCAGGCCCCCATGCTGGGGGAGGGGATGCATTTTCACTGCTTTCCTTTACTCCTCCCTTTCCTCTAGTATTTGTTAATATTATTTCTAGGTGAAATTAGGTTACTTTGAATTATAATAAGTAATAATAACAAATGGCTACTGATTCTTCAGCTCTTGGTAGGTGTCACCTTATCCGCAGGTGGGTTGTATTTAGCCTGAGGTCACACATTTAGTGAGGGGCAGAAAACCCCCACAAAACCTAGTGAGTGGTTTGAACTGCTGTCCTTCTTCTTCTAAAGCTGGGTCGTGGTGCCGCATGGCTGGGAGAGGCAACTGTACCACTTCTTAACTGAATGGTCTCAGACAAGTCTCGCCTCCTCGCCCCTCTGAAAAACTCTTAACCCCTTTCGGCTCTGGATTTGATGACATGAGTCCATCTAAAGCCAAGCTCCTCCATCTGACGTGGAGAAGGTTGTGTGGTATGTGTCCCTCCTCGCGGAGGGATGGGATGCTCAGAGCCCCTGCTCGATGGAGAATGGCAGTAGGGAAAGAAATATTTTAACATTTGTGTTTGTCTTCAAATTCAGGGTTCTTCTACACCTCCCGGCTTTTGCCCATGCGGGTCTTGCTGCCTGGAGTGCCATCCTCCCTCTCAGTGGGCGATCCCACAAGGCCCAGTTGTGATGGGATTACTTTTTGGCGTTGTTTCTTCTGCTGGACAGTGAGCCCCTGGAGGTGTGTGCAGTATCGCACCCAGTTCTCAGTATGTAGTGGGTCCTGTATCAGGTTATTGCTGTGTAACAAACCACCCCAAAACTCAAATGACTTAGACACTAAGCATTTATTAATATGCGTTTGGGGGCACAGCTGGATGGTTCTTCCAGTGTCCACTAGGATTTCTCATGTGTCCTCTGAGTCAGCTGTAGGTCGGGGGTGTCGGTTCTGTCTTCTGGGCTGGGCTCTCCTCCTCCACAGTCTGTCACCCTGAAGCAGGCTAGTCAGGTTCATTCACATGGCCACGCTAGGGACCCAAGAGAGGGAGGAGAATTTAACCAGAGATCTTTAGGTCTAGGCTCAGAACCAGCGCACCATCACGTCCACTGCAGTCCTGTGGCCAAATAAAGTCCCCACGTTCAGCGCAGAGTCGGTGTGGAAGGGTAGGGTCAGAGAGGCATGAAAAATTGGACACACGGTGCACAATAAATGTTTAGTAAGTAAGTGAATATGCACTAGACACGTGCCGGGGACCATTCTAAGCCTTTTCTATTGCTCTAGACTGCATGTTTGTGTCCCCTGCAAAATGTATTTAGCCACACCCCTTACGCAGTGGTGTTTGGAGGCAGGACCTTTAGGAGGTCATTATGTCATATGAGGGTGGAGTCCTCATGAATGGGATTCGTGCCCTTATAAGAAACCCCAGAGAGTTCCCTTGTTCCTTCTGCCATGTGAAGTTATAGTAAAAAGCCAGTATAATGTGAACCAGGCAGTGAATCTGTCAGTGCCTTGATCTTGAACCTCCCAGCCTCCAGAACTGTGAGATTTTAAATTTCTGTTGTTCATAAGCCACCCAGTATGTAATACTTTGTTATAGCGGCCCAAACTGACCAAGAGATCAGTAGTAACACGTTGAATCCTGACCACAGCCCCCTGAAAGAGTTACTAGGCTTTATCCCCATTTTATACGTGAAGGAACTGAAGCACAGAGAGGGTTATGTAACTTAGCCAAGTTCACACAGGTAGGGGGTGGTAGAGCCTGGATTTGAACTTGAGCAGTTCGGCTCTAGTAACCATGTCTACGCCCACTAAGGTGGTCTTACTGCCTCCCATTAATCCTGGGCACCCTGAATGCTGTTCACAGCTGCTTCCGTTGGCTGGGAATAATTGTCTGACAAGCTCATCTTTGATGGCCGTGGTGGTTTTAAATCTGAGGGTGTGGAACTTTGAGATATGGCACTCATGGCTCATTTAAATACAATTGGCTTCAAAGGCTGTCCCAAATGTTGCTGCCTAGCAGCAGAACCAGCTTTTGGAAAGAGAGACTCCGAAGTTTTATTAACTGTCACCGTGGCAAATCGGAGACATTGGTTATGCCGAAAGATTTCCTGACACTTCTTATTCATAATGGCGCTGGTGGGTCCCAGGCAGGCTGATCTATGGCTTTTAATCAACTAATGGATGGGGTCTCTGGGTAGAGATTCACAGTGTTCAGTCTGGTTAGAGCGGAAAGGGTTCTGTGAGCCCAGAGCTGTCCCAGCTCCCTGCCCAGGAGCAGAGTCTTTCTGGGCAGACAGCGAGAACACGGCCCGAAGGGCTTGATAAAAAGCTGCAATGTCACCCACAGCCCCGGAGGCTTGGCTTCAGCTACCCGCTGTGCCGGGCCTCCTGCCCTGTTCCTCCGCCTGTACCTTCCCACTTGGCCCAGAGGCTCAGTGCTCACTCCGTGGGAGGCAGGCAGCGCGTTGCGGTAACAACCAAGGCTTTGGCAACAGAAAGAAATGGGTTTGAGTTCCTGCTCTGTCCGTTAGGGTCTGTGTGACCTTGGGCAGCTTGCTCGACCTTGCCAAGCCTCAGTTTCTTCGCCCGTAAAATGGGAATAATAAGGAGATTGAAATGGGTGAAGCATTTAACTTTGCACAAGGTTGCGTGTGAGAACGTGGTGACTGTTCACTCCTGCTGTCTTCGTTCTCTTCCTCTCCCCAGTCTCCCCCTGCCTGCCAGGCTGGAAGAGAAGGAAGCACTGTGTCTGGAGCCCCTGCTGTGTGCCAGGCACCATTGTGGGTGTTTTATGCAGGCCCTGTTGCTCCGTCGTCACACTCCTCTGTGCGGTGAAGGGGTTTTGTGTGTGCGTGTGTGATTTGGCAGATGAAGAGAATGGGGTCAAAGAAATGGAGTGACTTGCATAAGGTCACTCTCAGCCAGCAGGGGCAGAACTGGGACTGGAGCCCAGTCGGTGCTGAGACCAAGATCTCATACCCTTCTGGCAGTTGGCAGGAGGGTTGGACCCAGAATAGCAGCCCCATCGATACTTACCTAATGGGTCAGGATGGAATCTGGCGGGATGCGTCTCCTTCTGAAAGTCCTCTCGGTGGAAACTTGGCATGGTCAGGCCAGCTGGGGACAGAGCCAGAACTTGAACCCCAGATGTCTGAGGGAGCCTCCGTGGCCAGGCAAAGGTGAGGGATAGCCAACAGACGACCCATCTCTTACGGACACGCTCTACCCTCCCTACTCCCCTCACCACTGCATTATCTGCTGCCTCCCATGCACGGGGCCATGGAACGTGGAACCATCCTTTGTCAGGGGCCCTGGAGAATGAGACACATTCTCTTTATCTGCTGCCCCCTGCAGGCCCACTCTGTGCCAGGCACTGGGATAGATGCTGGTAGCTTGAAATTCTTAAGGCCCCTGAGGATGGGGGGCATGTCTCCCTCACCTCATTCTCTCCTGCACAACTCTGCAGTGTTCTTTCCCAAATAATAATAAAAATCCAATAATCATGATAGCTGGTATGTATCAGGCACTTCTGACCTCCTCACAACCCTGTGGGATCGGCACTCCTCCTATCCCCATTTGACAGATGAGAAGATTGAAGCCCAGAGACATTTAAGGAATATACCCAAGGTCCC
The DNA here is from genome assembly GCF_002201575.2 of Neomonachus schauinslandi. NCBI lineage: Eukaryota > Metazoa > Chordata > Mammalia > Carnivora > Phocidae > Neomonachus > Neomonachus schauinslandi. The sequence continues at coordinate 15,177,187 of NC_058407.1, read as the reverse complement.
ACGCCAGGCAGTGAGGAGTGAGATTCGATTCTAGAGAATCTGAATCCAGAGCCTCACATTACGGTGCTGAATCTTGTAGTAAATTCACTCATTCACGTATCTACTTATTTAACAAATACTTATTGAGGGTCTGGGTAACATGGCAGACACTAGGGATTCAAGAGTGAACAAAACAGATGAAAACCCCAGCTCTCCTGGACCTTAGGACCTTAGGACATAGAGGGATAGGCTATAAACAAAACTAAAAACTAAAATACATAAGATGTTGGAGAAGAATGCAGGGAGGGAGCTAGAGAGTACTGGGGGGAGGTTGGATTTTAAGAAGGCTGGTCATAGACAACCTCAAAGATGGGTGATTTTGAGCAGAGCCTTGAAGCAAGTGAGGAAGCGCCCATGTGCCCGTCTGGGGGAAGAATGTTCTGGGCAGAGGAAACAGCAGGTGCGGCAGCCCCAAGGCGGGTGAACACACTGAGGCTAGTTCTCAAACTCTAGCATATAGCCATTGATTAAGCAGACTGGGCTCTGTCTGCACTGCCCTTGGGCCTAGCCCTGCGCGCTGGGGTGTCTGGCGACAGGGCTGCCCTCCGAGCGCCCCCTGCAGGTGCGCTGAGCTCGTCCCGCCCGCGCTCCAGACACCTGTCCGCAGCTCGCTTTCATCTCCCCACAGATGGCAAAGCTGCCCTGCAGGTAAAGACAGAATTAGCACAAGGAGCCTGCAGCAGAGGAGGAGAGTTTATGCGGGGAACCTGCCGGAAGGGAGACTACCGAACTCAGGCTTCTCTTGATTTTTTTCGTGTTGGGGGAAAACAAGCTGGCTTCTTCCACCCTGGCCAGGACCCTGCTACTGTGTTCTGGGGGCACTTCCTTACTCCCTCCTACTTTGTTCAGAAGCAGTTTCTCCCCAAACCCCCAACAGGTTTTCAAGCCACCTGTTTCCTCTTGCAAACTCACCAGCCCTGTGTCTTCCCTGGTAAGGAAATGGAGAGACAGAAAGAGCCTTGGATTTAGGGGAGAAGGCCTGGGATCTAGGCCCCATTCTCCACTTAGCAGCTGTGTGACCTTAGGCAAGTGGCCTAACCTCTCTGAGCCGTTTCCTCGTTGGAAGATGAGGAAGCCCAGTCTCCCTCCATGGTCATTATGAGATCACACTGACACACTGGCTGGGAAAATGGTTTGAAAACTCCACATTCTCCCACGGAGGGGCCACAGTGTTGCTCCCTTTTCCAGGCTACACTGGGGGACCGCAGGCTATGTGAGGCACTGAGAGAGGGTCCCAGTGGGGAAAGTATTAAATAATTTCTTTAAGCCCTTGCCCCCTGTACTGGGTTAAGTACTGTCCCCCCTAAAAATCCATGTCCACCTGGAACCTCAGAAAGTGACCTGAGAGGGCTTTGCAGATGTAATTAGTTAAGGTGAGGTCATACTGGACTAGGGTGGGCGCCTAATCCAATATGCCCAGTGTCCTTATAAAAAGAAAAGAGGACACACAGAGAACAGACAAAGGGGGAAGAGGCCATGTGAAGATGGAGGCAGAGACGAGGGATACAGCTATAAACCCTGGAGCTCCAAGGCTGCTGAGAGCCACCAGAAGCTGGGAGAGGCCTGGGTCGGATTCTTCCTCCGAGCCTCCAGAAAGAACAACCCAGTGGATGCCTTGATTTCAGACTTCTGGCCTCCAGGCTAGGAGAGAATAGATTCCATTATGCTAAGCCACTAAATTTGTGGGGGTTTGTTATAGCAGCTCTGGGAAGCGAATACCCACCCCTACCCTTGGTTTTCAAACCCAGACTCTAGGGCTTCTGAATATCAACTTTCTACTTTCTATTTGCCTTGGAAAATAAAGACAGCTTTGAGGGTAGGGAAGCTGGGGAGGTGAAGGACACGGAATCTCAAACCTCAGAGATTCGCAGCAGCCCTGAAGCCTCCAGAGAAAGAAAATAAACCAGGCCTGGGGTGGGAATCTGGAGCGGGTAGCTCTCAGCATAATCAAGTGTTCCCCTCCTGGCATGATTCCAAAGTCAGCTAGGCTTTAAGTTGCTAATGAGTAAATAATGAGAGCCAACCAGAGCCAGGGTTTCTCTGGAGAGTTCCACGTGATTTGGCATTGCGGGTTGGGGCAAAGAAGAGGGTGTCCCAAGAGAAGATGGTCTGAATGGGAGAAGAGTTGAAGCCTTTTCTCTTGGTCGTTTCCCTTTCGGGGGTCCCTGGGGAGAACCGTAGGCCTTCCATCAGCTTCAGTTTAGAAATCCCTTTGGTAGAGGACGGGGTGGGGCTTTGCAAATCCTGCGAATCTTTGTACATTTTGCACAGACTTTTTATTTGCAGAAAAATTGAAGTCTTATTTTCATTACTGCCTTTGAAAGAAGTGAGATTTTAATATTAGTTTAATATTCAATGAATAAAACTATCTTGAATGCATTCTGGGGCCCTCCTGTGATTTCTCTTATGCTTAGAACTGTTTTCGAGAATGGAGAAATCCTCTGAGCAAGTGTTTTGAGAGAAGCAAAAGCTTCCCTGGGAACCAAGGGGTGGGAACTCGAAAGTCAGTCAACGTGGAGATTTGTGGAGCGCTTCTGTGGGCCTGGCATGGTGCCAGACTGCATGAGCACTTCGGAACAAGGAGGATGTGGTGGTGGTGATGATGATGGTGGTCATGGTCATGGTCATGGTCATTGATGACGGTGGCGATAGTCATCTTTAGTGGGCACTGGCTATGGGGCTAAGTACTTTGCATACGTGATTTCCTTTCATACTTGTAAGCTTCCCATGAGGTAGGTTCTATGATTACCCCCATTTTATGCACAAGATGACTGACGCACAGAAGGGTTAAATAACTTGCCCAGAACCACACAGCCAGGAAGCAACAGATACGGGATTTGCACTAATATAGGCAGACTCCAAAGCCTGTACCTAAGCCACATAAACTCCATGAGATAAGGCCTTGCAATAATAATGATAAGAACAGCAATAACAGATGTGATCTGTTAAGCTGATGCTTTGCACCAGGCATGTGCTGGGTGCTTCATAAGCATTCCCATTTAATCTCCCCCACAACCCCACAAGGGGCTTACCCTCATTTGCAGATAAAGAGCTTGCCCTAATGCTGTGTTAAGGGGCCTCAACCAGCCTCTCTTTCAGTTTTGGCTTCAGGAGAATGCCATTCCTACCCGGGATCAGAAGAGATGGGGGTTCTGGTCCCTACATTGCCACTCTAGGAGGATCTCCCCCCATCTCTGGGCCTCTGCCGTTCCAGCTGAAAAATAAGTGGGAGACCAGATGATCTCCACAGCTCATCAGCGTCAGCCCAGGGAGGGAAGCACAGGCTCAAGGGGCTGGTGGAGCCATGTTTGGGGGCAGCTGCAGCCTGGCTTTGCGTCGGACCCACAGCCTTCTGAGTCGGGCCAGCACAAACTCTGGCCAGATGTAGGTTAGCTACAGGGTGAAGGCTAAAAGGAGTTTGAGAGCCATGATGTGTGTGTGTGTGTGTGCGCACTCGCTCACTTGCTCACGCGTGCACACATTGCATGTTGCAGTGGTCAGAGAAGGCCTCTCGGAGGAGATGGTGACATCTGAGCAGAGACCCCAGCCATCAGGTTATCTGAGGGAAGAGCACACCAGGTAGAGGGAACAGCAGGTGCTAAGACCCTGGGGTCTAAGTAGGCTTATCTATTTGAGGAGCAGCAAAGAGATCAGTGTATTTAGAGTAGTGATCTTCAACCCAGGGCCATTTTACCTGCCCAGGGGACATGTGGCAATATCTGGAAATATTTTTAGATGACAACTGGGTGGGGGGGTTGATACTACTAAATGTCCTACAGTGCATAGGACAGCCCCCTCCCCCACCACACCAAAGAGGATCTCTAATCCCAAGTATCAGTAATGCTCAGATTGAGAAACCCTGGTCTGGAGTGATGGGTCGGGGGGGGGGGGTGGTGGCAAGGGGGTTGTTGAGAGTTGAGGTCAGGGAGGGGCTAGATGGGGCCCAAGGGCCATGACAAGGATTGCAATAGTGTTTGTCACAATGTAATAATAATCATCACCGGTAATAGTATATCAGACTCCTGCAGAGTATGCTCAAATCCTGTAGTGTTCTGAAGACTTGGTACACATTAACTCATTTAAAACTCACAGCTGTCCAGTGAGGTGGGCACCATTACTCTCCACATGTTAGGGATGAAGGACCCAAGGCAAGGAGGTGCAATGACCATGACAAGGTCACATGTTTCGGTGGCAGAGCCCAGGCTCTGACTAGGCAGTCTGGCTGCCGAGCACGAGCTCACGGCCACTAGGTTCCACTCCCTGTGTGTGTCTCTGTTCCTCCCCCACACCTGTGAGCCCCTTCATACCTTTGTACCCCCCACACCTGGTACAGGGGTTGGCACAGAGTAGGGACTCAGTAATGGCTTATTATACGAAAGTAGGCGTGCAGCTCTTAGATTTAAAAACAAATCCAGTCCCTTCATTCTGAAAGTACAGGCATCGACTTAGGGGAGGAGAGTGCTGGAGGACAGAAAGGCGAGGTCTGTCCTCATTTACATACTAGGGAGGAAAGGTCACCTCCAGGATCTCTGCCCTGGGGGCAAACTCACCACCCTGTCTCTTGATCACTAGGCTGCTCTTGGTGGCTCAGGCCTCAGGCTCTGGGCGTCTCTACTGATCTCCTGGGTTTGTCTTGTCTCGTCTCTTCCTAACTTACATAGTCCCAGGCCTGACATCCATGACCCCCACTCCCAGAAAATACACACGCACGTGCGCATGTACACACACACACACACATACGCACTCTCCTCTGCTTATGTCTTCCATGCTCTTGTAGGAAATAACTCTTCTCTGCATTTTGTCCTGCATCTCAGGGCTATTCACTTATCATTCATTTATTCCACAGAATCACTTCTCAAAGCCCTACTCTGCACCCAGCATTGTGCTAGAGACCCAGGACACTGAGCTGAGCAAAGCAGACCCGTGCCAGGAAGACAGACAGTAAACAACTGTGATAAGCAGAGCCCTTTTATACTAGGGTATTAAATAACCAATCCCCCAGAAGGGTGCTGCCTGCTTTGGGGAAAAGTCTGGATGAGCAGCTTGTGGTAGAAGGTGGGAGCCCAAGGCCCAGGGGATGGGGTGGGAGGGTGATGGGAAGGGCCTGCAAGAGGGAAAAGTGGAGGAAACAGGAGTTGGGGTCAAATCTGCTTCTGAGAAGTAGAGCAGAGGCGAGAAGAGAGCAGAGTAGAGGGGACGGGGTGCGGGGGACACCAGTGAGATGGTGGGAGGCTTGGGACCCCAAGGGTGGAGGAGCAAGGCATTGTCCTGTGGGGGCCATTTAAGAACAGGACCCTACACTCAGTTTGAGATGGGTTGTATTCCTACAGCGGCAACATGGCCTCTGTTCCACCCACCCCCACTGCAAATGGCTAGCAAGGCTGCTCTGCTCACAGATGCTTTGTGGAGTGGATTGGTGGTGGGCATCGGGAAGGTGCTGGCCTTCTGTGTGAATGAGACAGCCCAGAGGAAGAAGACTGGGGGCTGCCTTGGGCTGCAGACCCTGGGATCTGCAGACAACGTGAAGGAGCCTTTGGACTTCAGAAGGGTGTGGAATTGGGGGTTGGTGCCTGGCTTGTCCCAATCCCAAAGAGCAGGCAGGGTCCCCTGGCATCTGGCTAAATGTTCAGTGGAAAGTGTCCCTGGAGAGTTAACAAGGAGACTTGCAGCTCTGAGCAGGGCCAAGAAGGACACAAGTCATTCTGGGCCCATTGGGATCGGTATGTGGCTCACCGAGGAAGGGCTATTTGAGCGGCTTCTGTAGGATGAATAGGAGTTGGCCAAACAGTGGGAGGAAGTAGGGGCATTCAAGGCAGTAGGAACGGTATTTGCAAAAGCCACAGGAGTAAAAGCTCCTGGTGTGTTTGGAAACCCGTGTGGTTGGCTCCTAGGGTCAGAACAAGAGTGTGTGAACACCACTGGGTCTGGGGGGGTATGCTGGGAGCAGCACCTACAGGCCTTTGCATCTGGGGGGGTAACTCTTCAGAAGTTCCCACATACACATAAGCAAGGCTATGCCGTGTTCAGGGGCTAAGAGCTCAGTTCGGGAGCCGGTTGGCCTGGGAATGAAGCCTGCTTCTCCTCCCCAGCTCTACCTCTCCACGTTTCACTCTTCTCTGCAGAGCGGGGCTTCACACTCCATTATCTGCAACTCCAAAACCCAGAAAGCTCTGGAAACCAGAGGGGCTTTTTTCCATACACTGGCAGAAATTCATTTAACAGCTCAACCTGGCCCATAGGACGTAGGATTCTCTATAGTTTTATCATTCCAAGTGAGGCTATTCCTACGAGTTGCTGCAAAAGCGCTAAGGTGATTGATTAACGGGCATCTTCCTGGATCCTCTGCACACGTTAGTAATATACAGCATATCTGCCTGCCATATCCTCTTTCCGAAATTCCAGAATTTCTTAATTCTGAACCACATCTGGCCCCATGGGCTTGGGAAAAGGGCTTGTGTGTCCGTAACGTCCATCTCATAGGGCTGTTGAGGGGGATCAGAACCAGTTTATTCCAGCTGGGCACTTAGACCAGTGCCAGACAGCACGTGGTGGACATTCGGTAGATGGCAGTTAGTGTAGTGAGCGAGAGTCTTCGCCAGCGCGCCCTGTCTGCAGAGTCGGGGTGCCATGAACAGAGCAGCCAGGTGGGGCAAGAAAGCCATCTGCGTGACGGCTGGCCTCGGCTTGGCGGGGACCACATCAAAGCAGGTCTTTGTGCGGCCCGGTTATGGAGACCAGCGGTCATGGCCACTGCCGGCCAGTGCTCCCAGTGGGCATCCCGTGCCCGCAGCAACACCAGCCTGCAAGCTCCTGGCAGCCTGCGCTGTCTTGTCACCCTCCTGTCCTCAGCGCCAGCTGGGGCCCTCGGTAATTGTTCACTGGGTTGAATCCTATGTATTGACTCCGAGCAGACGCTCGCTCTAGCGCTGCTTGAGATGCTGCATTAACTGCGCAGCCCCGAGACTCACGCTCGCACGCTCGCACACTCACACTCATGTGCACGCAGACACTTGCCAAGACCCCATCTATATTTTGGCCGCCTCAGGGTTGGGGAGACACCAGTTTGCTTGAAGTGACACTCATTTCTCTCCTGCTTTTCTCCATCAGAGAAAGAGACCTCAGGGAAAGGCCCCAGAGAAAACGCTTTGTTTTACATCAAAGGTCATCCCATACCTTTTGTTTATGAAGAACTGTTTCCTCGGGCCTTTGTCCCCCTTTCTGGAGCGGCTTGGCTGCTGCCCAGCCCACTAGTAAACAAAGAGCAGAGGCGAGGCGTGGCTGGCTTCAGCGCGCTCCAGATGTGGCTGCCAACCCGATCCCTCCAGATGTGATCCGGGACCGGAAGTGCCCCCACCCCCCCACCCCACCTCCGCCATATGCAGGGAGAAGCAAAAGGAGATGCCTTCAGAGACCCCCCGGTCTTCATCTTGACTTGAAAGATTCTTGGGCTGGGCGCCTGGGTGGCTCAGTTGGTTAAGCGACTGCCTTCGGCTCAGGTCATGATCCTGGAGTCCCGGGATCGAGTCCCGCATCGGGCTCCCTGCTCGGCAGGGAGCCTGCTTCTCCCTCTGACCCTCCCCCCTCTCATGTGCTCTCTGTCTCTCTCATTCTCTCTGTCTCAAATAAATAAATAAAATCTTTAAGAAAGAAAGAAAGATTCTTGGGCTGTGCTAAACCTTGTCCGTGGTTTTTCCACCCAGGACATGCCAAATCCATCCTTTGCCCCTGGCTTTTCCCATACGAACCCCTCCCGCAGGAGCTGAGGTCCGCCGAATTAAAAGCGAAACGTGCCTCTCCGAAGGCTGGGCAGCAGGGAACTGGAGCTGTATGCATCAAACCAAAAAGGGGAAAATCTAAAGACCAAGGGCTCCCTGGCAGCAGCGAAGCGGGCGCTGGAGCCTGCCAGCAGCGTGGGGTGTGCATTCCTCACTTCGGTGGGCCTGGCGGGAGAAGGGGCTTCTTCCCCCATTGCGCTGGGAGAGAGAGGAGCTGGCCAGACAGGAGTCTTGTGAGCAGGGAGAGTTGAAGGGGCTGCTGCCTTCTGTCAGGGGGCCACTAGGGCCCTGGAAGTTGCAGAGAGCCAGGGATGTGACGGGGAGCAACACGCTGCTGGGGGCTGCAGGCAGCGGAAGGAGACTTTGAGGATGACCGTGAAAAGGCGCAGTGCCTCTTCAAAAGTGCCCTGCAGGCGAGGCTAGGTGGGAAAGGATGAAATGTAACGAGGAGCAGCTCCTGGGCTGTGGGTTGTAAGCTGAGTGTTCTTCATACTCCGGGAAGGGAAAGAAGCCGTCATTTGTGAATATATAAGGTTGTTCGGAAGGGTTTATTGAGCATCTCCTGTGTGTTAGGCACTGTTTTAGGCAAGAGGGATGCAGAGATGAGAAAGATAATGAGGACCCTGCTTCACGGAGCTTACATTTTTTTTTTAAAGATTTTATTTATTTATTTGAGAGAGAGAATGAAAGAGAGAGAGCACAAGAGCGGGGAGGGTCAGAGGGAGAAGCAGACTCCCCGCCGAGCAGGGAGCCCGATGCGGGACTCGATCCCAGGACTCCAGGATCATGACCTGAGCCGAAGGCAGACGCTTAACCAACTGAGCCACCCAGGCGCCCCGGGGCTTACATTTTGATGGGGGCAGAGAATAATAACTAAGTACAAAAATACATAAATACTATAACTTCTTTATATTATTATTTTTTTATTTTTTTAAAGGTTTTATTTATTTGACAGAGAGAAAGACAGCCAGAGAGGGGACACAAGCAGGGGGAGTGGGAGAGGGAGAAGCAGGCTTCCCACAGAGCAGGGAGCCTGATGCGGGGCTCGATCCCAGGACCCTGGGATCATGACCTGAGCCGAAGGCAGACGCTTAACGACTGAGCCACCCAGGCGCCCCTATAACTTCTGATATAGATAAATGCAGTGGAAAAACGAGCAGGATATGGGGTGTTCTTCCTGTTACTCTTGATCTCATAGTTAACATTGAGTGCTTACTCTGCACCATACATGTTTCTAGGAGTCTTAAACCTGTGGTTTCTAACAGTTAACCCTCATGGCCACTCTGTGATCTGAATGGGGTTGTTCCTGTGACACCATCCGGGCAGTCAAGGCTTGGAACCATTAGGCCCAGGTGACATCGCTGAAACGTGGTCCAGCGGACGTGAGCAGGGCCGTCTGACCTCAGAGAACTTCATCCAGGTCACACAAGCTTTCCATGCCTCAGCCTCCTCATCTGTGAAATGGGGATGGTTAGTGTAGGGACTTTAGGGATTCGATAAATAACACCTCTCTTCCCATACCCCCTAAATTTGGAATTGACAGAGAGACAGAGACCCAACTAGGCAGGCAGACAATGATGATGATATCTCCCTTCTGATGGGGGAAGGCTGGGTTGGAGGAGGTGGCTTCCCTGCGGGGCCACACGCAACTGAGCCACCCAGGCGCCCTGGACCGAATTACCAGACCCTAGCCCTCTGCAGCTCTGGTCAGACACGGGCCTCCCCCGCAGGCTGGAGCCTGCCTCTGTGAAGTTCTGCATAAAGGGATCCCGCAAGCAGAACGTGTGTCTCCTATTGGCAGCTGGCTCCCAGAAACAGACAAGAAAGGAGAGAGGAAGGGGCTCAGCTTCTTCCCCAACAAGACAATATAGCCTGGCTTCCAGAGCTGGCTTTGCCCTTTACTAGGCACATGACCTTGAACAAGTGCTCAACATTCCTGGGACTCGATGTTCTCACCCTTGAAATGGGACCGACACTGGTACCCATCCCATAGGATTCCTGTGAGGAATAAATGAGGTGACACATGTCAGTCACTTAGGACAGGGCCTGGAACATACCTTGGTGGAGAGAATGAGGGAACAGGCTGGTCTTCTGACGGAAGTCCTCTACTCTGAAGCACAAAGCCAGAGAGGTCCCCGCCCCAGCAAGGAGCCCCCACCTCAGAGTGTGGTTGTGAAGATTCAGCTGGTTAATATGAGAACAATGCCTGACACACAGAAAGCACTTGTTAGATAATAACAGTTTGAACCACATGAGATTGTCTGTATTCAATTCTTTTTTGACCTACAGACATGGCAACTTCCTATGGTCTAATCCAGTAGTTATTACTGTTTCTTTTTCTTTTTTTTTTTTTTAAGATTTTATTTATTTATTTGAGAGAGAGAATGAGAGACAGAGAGCACGAGAGGGGAGAGGGTCAGAGGGAGACACAGACCCCCCGCTGAGCAGGGAGCCCAATGTGGGACTCGATCCCGGGACTCCAGGATCATGACCTGAGCCGAAGGCAGTCGCTTAACCAACTGAGCCACCCAGGCGCCCCGTTATTACTGTTTCTTAGCAAGGTTCTTGTGGCAGGGGCTCAATAAATGTTTGGTTCCTTCCTCCCAAAGAATCTGGTTGGACTAAGCCAGCCTGGGAGCCCAGGGAAAGGTGAGCTTCCCACCCTCCCCACCTCCATTAGGCCCCACATCCCTTGGGCTGCTGGGCAGGAGCCTTGGCCCTGGGCACTGAGGAGGACCTGGGCCAGCCACGCTACCCCCCAGTGCCGTGGTGCCCGAGCAGCAGGTGTGAGAAGGGCAGTCACAGAAACCAGCATGGACACAGCCCTTCACAGAACTGGATGCACCCAATTTATCACTCGCAGCCGAGCAGGCTGCCATCTGTGGGGTCACCCCCGGGGCCCCGTCACTTAGCGCATATGCTAATTAAAGGCAAGATTAACCGACTCTGGTCTGGTGGCACCTCTCCCAGTGCCTGGCTCTGGCTGGCTGGACCTCAGCTGGGAGGAGCTGTCTCTGCTTCTTGGGATGGTGGCCAGAGAGGAGGAAACCCACCCAGAATAGAGACCCTGGGGAGAAGGCGCTGAGCCATCTGGAAAGCTGGAGTTAGCCAGACGCCTCACTGGCCATCTGGGTGAAATGAGAGCTTGGTCTAATGGGGGAGTGGCAGGGGAGGGAGGGTGAGCTGTGGAGGTCTTATTCCCCTTGATATCCCAGCACCTTAGAACAGTTGTTGGAAACTGTTGCTGTCAGAGAACAGATGTGAGGTACCGAGCATGCCAGGCTCGAAGGAGGCATTCAATAAATAATAAATTGTTGAATGGCTTGATGCATAAGTGGATGGGACTGTATGTATACAGTTGGTGCTCAGAAAGTTTTTTCACATAGATTATAATACAAATCCTTACATGGTGCATTGGGTCAAGCATTACTCTGAGCATTTATTCATATATTAATTTACTCAATGGATTCTTATAAGAACTCTATGGAAGATATTATCTCCTTGTCTTATGGATGAGGAAACCAAGGCACAGAGAATTCAGGTAACCAGTGTGAAGTCATATGACTAAGGAGTGTTAGGAATAAGAGAAGGTTCATTAGATTTGGGAGACCTAGAGGAGTTATATGGGTGAATCTAATCTTCCAGGGTCTGCTCATCACTTCCCTGGAATCTTAGGATCGGGAACAGAAGTAGGGGCTCCCACTGCTAGTAATACTAGTAGATATTGAGCCCTTACCATGTGCCAAGTTCTGTACCCAGCCCCTGAGATGCTTCATCTTATTTAATCCTTAGAGTAGTAATACTGTGAGGTTTGCTCGAGTTTTGTCCCCAGTTTGTAACCTTTACAAGTGGGACTCATTGCAGATGACCCTGGAGTCTCTGGGAGGGAGATACAGTAGCAGCTTCTCCTTCTGTGATCCAGCAGGTCAGGCTTTAAGATGGGCCACTGGGGCTCCCTGGGCTCATGCATCCTGAAGCCCTTGGCAGGGTGAGCTCTCCGTGCCTCAGTATCCTCATCCACAAAATGGGACTCAGAGCGCCTCCCTCACAAAGCTGTGAGGCTCGGCGGCATAGTGGATGCCAACTTCCCCCTAGTGCCTGGAATTTGGGGGTATTGGTTCCCTTCCCTTAAAGCTTTCTGGACAATTGCAGATGGGCTCCAGTCAGTGAGGCTCCTAGATCTTCCTCCTGGACCTGGTTATAACCCCACCCCCCGCAGTAGAGAGAGCTGCTTTTTGGAACAGAAACCAGGGCTCCCGGGTTTCTGGGGCTCCTCAACACCTCTTGCATGTAGAGATAGGGTAGCTGGTCATGACCAGGAAGGATACTGGGGACCAAAGAGAAAACACCGAGGGGCTCTTGCACATGTCTGGTGTGACAGAGCCCAGAACACAGCCCCTCCATCCATCCTTGTTGTTGCTACGGCAAAGAGACATCCAGATTGGAGAGTCCAGAGCAAGGCAGCTACACTGACGAAGGGCTCTGAGTGGCTGCCGTGGATGTGTACAGATAAACCTTAAAGGCCTCTCCAGTCTAGGAAGATTAAGGCCAAGAGAGCTAAGACGGCAGCCTATAAACGGTCGAAGGGAAGGGGTGGGTAGAACAAACACAGGACAGTAAATGCCAGAAGCCAGGACAAATCGAAGCGCAGCTTTAGGGAGAAGGTAAAAACACGGACCCTGGAGCCAGACTGCTCCATTGGAAACCCTCCCCTGCCATTCACTAGCTGTGTGACCGTAGGCGGTTCCCTTGGCCCCTCTGTTCTTCGGATTACAACTGTAAAATGGGCTAGGAGGTAGAACCTGCCTCGCGGGGCTGCTCTGATGATTAAATAAGATACTACCTGGGAAGGGCTTCAAACGGTGCCTAGCACAAACGTAGTAAAGTTGTACAAACATTGGTTCTTCCTGTTGTCGTTATTGCCCCTGGTGGGAACACTGGCTGCCCAGTTCAACAGAAGTTGATCTGATCCTCTCCTTGGGGCTGGGCGCTCATGGTGCAGAGATGAATGGTACTTGGAGGAACTCACAGGCTGGTGAGACAGGACATAATGACAAAATGGGGCCCTGAGAGAGGTTTAGCTGAGTCCGGGGATGTTCCACAGAGTTACCGGAGGAAGCCAGAGATATCTGGGATATGACATTTGCCTTTGGATGTCCCTTAGCACCATCATCAGAGACAGTCCCCACTAGATGCCAGAGGTCATCACATTCCAATGCCTTTACCGTAAAGGTGAAGGATGACACTGAGGCCCCTGGAGACCCAGGGATCAAGGTGAGGCCACAGCGGACCGGTAGCTAAGTGAGAACAGAGTCCCATGTGGCAATTTTTTGGGTCCCTGGTACCCTTTTTTTTTTCGTTCGTGGACATCTCTGGGGTGAGATTATTTTTAACTTGAAGTGTCACATACATACAGAAAGTGCACACCTCAGAAGTGTACAGCTCCATGAATTCTCACCACTGTTGCACACCTGTGTCACCAGCCCCCAGACCAAGACTGGGAGCATGGCCACCCCTTCCCTGTCCCCTCCTCCAGTCACTGCCCCCCCACCCCAGGGCAATGCTATCCTGACTCCTACAGCATAGATCAGTTCACCTCTCAGTGAACTTCCCATAAATGGAATCATATAGTATGTACTCTTTTGTGCCTTGCTTCTTTGGTTCAATATTATGTTCATTGGATGCATCCATGTCGTTGTATGTAGCTGTATTTTACTACATTGGGTGAGGAAATCCCACTTTGATCTATCCCTTTTTTTTTTTTTAAGATTTTATTTATTTATTTGCGAGAGAGAGAATGAGAGACAGAGAGCATGAGAGGGAGGAGGGTCAGAGGGAGAAGCAGACTCCCTGCCGAGCAGGGAGCCCGATGCGGGACTTGATCCCGGGACTCCAGGATCATGACCTGAGCCGAAGGCAGTCACTTAACCAACTGAGCCACCCAGGCGCCCCTGATCTATCCCTTTGACTACTGGTGGGCATTAGGTTGTTTCCAGGTTGGGGCTACCATGTATGGTACTGTTGTGAACATTCTAGAACCTGTTTTTGGTGACGGTTTGCCCACAGTCCTGTTGGGTATATTCCTGCAAGTGGGATGGCTGATTCCTCTGCCCTGGACCTCTAGCATGAGGCTTGCCAGGAGCCCCTCAGCCCACATTTATTGAGCATGGATTCTGAGCTAAATCCTGTGCAGGGCTGCCCAGCCAGCCACGGCTGCTGAGCACCATCTCAGCTGTCTCTCTAATGCGGGTGTGACCCTGAGTCAGGCCCCAGGAACGGAACAGCACAAAAGATTTATAACAAGATACCGACACATTTAAGGGAGTACTGCTCCGAACAGCAGGCCCTTTCTGAGTGATTAAAAGCCATGGGAAGCAGGGATGCTTGAGCAAAGATTAAGAAATCAGAGCCTGTTTTCTGAAATGGCTCAGCCCTGGGGCAGATGGTCTGGGACTGTGGACCTGTCGCTGGACCAGTGATGTTGGGAAGGTGGTGGTCAGCCCCACAGGGGAGGCAGGGCATTAGAGAGAAATTAGAAAGATTTGAGATTAGGATGCCCTTGGCGCTGGAAGGACAGATAAGGAGGGGACGGCCAAACATACATTGAATCAGGGCAGATAATATGAGGAACCTGCACTTGATACCACATTTTACCAACCTGTAGCAGAGTGCTTGGTTCCCAGCCCCGGAGGGCTGCAGAAGTGCCCCTGGAGGTGAGTTTAACATAGAGATCTGATCCACTGCCTTCCACTGAATCACGTTCTCCCAGGCTGGGGCCACGGGAACAATATTTTTGTACCAACCCCAGTAGGGATTCTGATGCCCAGCAAGGTCTGGAAACTACTGTTTTAAAGGACCAGTCTCTTTGGCACACGCTGGGCCCCATCAAAAAGGGACTCGGCTTTCACAGCCTCAGCCCACTCCCTGACTTCCCCGGCTCTCCCCATGCCAGGTTTCTCAAGATGATTTTTTTCCCATGCACCTTATCTGGCTGCAGCATTAACTCCACTCAACAATGAACATCCATCCCAGCTTGACTTCCTCAGGCTGCTTTTAAGTAACACCCCTTCACATGGACCTCCCTCTGGTACCTTTTGGGGGATGGTTTCACCCCAGGCCCAAGATCAGAAAGCAGTCTCTGTGTGCTAATTGGTTCAATGGAAGTCTGACTTGACTTTGACCTTTCTCAGCCTATTTTTCCTTATCTGCAGCCTGCAAATAATAATAAGACCTAGATTCATTTGTTGTGATTCCCAAAGGATATGATGGACGTAAGATGCCAAGCATGACTCACCTGACGAGTTGGGTGCTCAGGGCACCCGTAACAGACAGAACCCAAGGGTGAGTGCCAAACGTTTTTGTTGCCCAGGGCCTGTTGCACCGGCCTCCTGCCTGGGAGCCCTGCTCCAGCCTTGTCACCTCTGGTCCTTCTCCAAGGATCCCAGTAGAACCCAGATCTGACCCAGACCCTCCTGCGCTGCAACCCCTCAAGGGAACGAGGGTGAATCCTATAGCATCTCTGTACCAGACCCTGGGATGGAAGGACTTTACATGAGCAGTTGTATTCCCCCCTCCTAGCAAATCAGATCTGATCCCTGGGCACTATTGTTGTCTTCATTTTTAGAAGTTGGAAACCGGGGCACAGAGAAGTCAGGGATAAAGCTGGGCCTTGCACTCAGGGCTTCTGACACCAAAACCCGTGTACTTTCCTTTGTACTGATTTGTTCTCTGGCCTTCCCCCAGCCTCCATGGGTAACCGTCTGATAGCAGAGCACGCCGTGCTAGCTGACGCTTGCAAAGTGCCTCGGGAACAGGACCACCTGGCCTGGCCAGAGAGCATCTTTACAGCTCCTCAGGCCCCTGGAGCCACTGTGTTGGCATCTGAGATATTGGTTCTTGGTGGCTGGGGATTCAAGCAATTGCATTTCTGCAGGATGGGGCTAGATGCAAACATTCCTCCAGCAGCTGGGGCCCTGATTTGCTTATTTTGCAATATCAAACCACCACTTCCTTCAGGAGACTGGGTGGGGAGAGAGCCAAGCAAAGGAAGGGGCCCCGCTGGGTGAGAGGTAGGGTAGAGGGGGCTGGCTGGCTGGCTGGCTGGCTGGCCGGCCGGCCGGCCGGCTGGCCGGCCAGGGCCCCTGGCTGTCCAGGCTGAGCAGAACGTGCAAAACCCATTGTCTGCCCCTCCCTGCTGAGGCTTCCTGGCGAGCCAGGTGCAAAGCCAGGTGCAAGCTGGGAGCCACCAAGCCGGCTCTCCCCTACCCTATGCCCTCTTTCTAAACTGTAGTCCAGAAACTTCAGTTCCCTGAAAGACCAAGGAACCGGAAGTTGCCAGAGTGGAAAATTATCACCTTGGAAACCACCTAATCACCTATTCCTCATCTTTACCTTTGGGTGCCAAGAGGCCTGGATTCATCCTGGCTCTTCGCCTGGAGGGGAAACTGAGACACATCAGACAGTCTCCTAGGGTCTCAGTTTTGCCTTCTGCAAAATGGAGAAATTATGGCTCCTCCTTCGTAAGGCTCCTGTGAGAAGCAAGTAACACATGGAAAGCATTCAGCACCATGCCTGACTCACAGCAGCTGCTCAAGAACCATAGCCCTGCTTCAGTTCACTGGGGAAAACAACAACATCATTCACTCACTCGAACACTCACTCCCTCGTTCACTCTTCCATTCCGTAGATTCTTCCCTAGCACAACGAGAGCATTGGGGTATCCCAGAGCATTTAGTACTGTCACTAGACACATGGGACACCTGACCTGCCCGGGGGGCAGACGGGCTGGAGAGAAGTCAGGGCAGGCTTCTCAGAGGAGGTGATGCTTAAGCTCCATTGGGGCGTCTCGACAAAAACTGGTGGAATGTAGAGAGCCAGGATTGTAGGCCAGCGTCTCTCTGCCCCCCTCCACCAGCTGGACTGTGAGCTCCTTGAAGGCAAGGAACATACATGTAGGAGGGAGTGCATGAGGTAAGTGTGCATGGATCTGCCTGCTTGCTAACTTGCTAATTTGTGCACGTATAAACACACATATCTACTCCTTATTCACTTTGTGTCCATATACCCGTGCCTAATATGAGGTTCACATAGCAGGCGCTCAATAAATATTTGTTGAATTGAACTAAAGAGAAAGCAGTTTTGTTTTCCAGTTGGGGGGGGGCGGGAGTCCAGCTTTCAGAAGAAATCCGCATCAGCTGTGTCCCCAGGCCTGCCCATGCTCTGTGCTAGCTCGTGAGGGGCAATTAAATCCATCTGTGCTCTGTGTCTGAGCATGCTGGTCCTTTATGCTTCAAAATCAAGGCCCTGATGGGGCACCTGGGTGGCTCAGTTTGTTGAGCATCCGATTCTTGATCTCGGCTCAGGTTTTGATCTCAGGGTCATGAGTTCGGGCCCTTCGCCAGGTCCCAAATTGGCCTCCACTCTGGGCATGGAGCCTACTTAAAAAAAAAAAAAATCGAGGCCCTGGTGCTCATGCTTTGAAAGATGGCACAAGGCCACTTCCATCTCTCACCTCTGACCGAAGTAAGGTCAAGGGGGCCTGGGCCTCCTGCTGTTGCCTTTTGCACGTGTCCATGATAGAGTTCAGTGAGTAGGTCAAGAGACATCACTGTGAAAAACAGAAGAATGGAAAGCTGACCACCTCTTAATGTTTGTTAGTGGGAAAATGGCAATGAAAGCTGTTTTTTCTTGGGATGGGAAGGTCATTAACAGACACACCAGCTCTTCAGCTTGCTTCTGCCTGATGCATCCATTGGGATGGGAATATCAATCTAATCCCATATTGATGGGCCTTTGGAAAGAAGATGCTAGAATGTACTCTGTATTTTATTTATTTTTTTAAAGATTTATTTATTTATTTGAGAGAGAGAGCGTGTGCATGCAAGGTGAGTGGGGGGAAAGGCAGAGGGAGAGGGAGAGAGAATCTCAAGCAGTCTCCTCACTGAGCACAGAGCCTGACGCGGGGCTGGATCTCCCAACCCTGAGATCATGACCTGAGCTGCAACCAAGGGTCAGACCCTTAACCGCCTGAGCCACCCAGGTGCCCCAATACTCTTTGTATTTTAGTGTGAACGCTATAGATATGTCACCTTGGCATATGGGTAGACCTGGAATTTTTCAAAAATTCAAGCTCAACACTGTTACTTTATTTCATTCCATTCCATTTCAATTCATTCTACTTTATCTACCAACATGTTCCAGCAAGGATTAAAGTTTGCTTTCAAGGTTATATAAAGGTAAACGAAATGTGAACTCAGTGATAGAAATAAAAGAAAAAGAGAGGTGAAGATGCAAAACGGAGCTAGAAATTAGACGAATTTAGGAAGGAACACTCTACCACCCTCTCTATATGCTTGCTCTGGTGAGCTAGAAACAGGGCCCTGAGCTTCCTGGAAGGCATTAGGAAAAGGAGAACCTGGTCGGTTACACTGTCCCAGTGGCCATCGAACAAGACCGGTGATCAGAACAGGCCAAACTGTGGCTGATATTGAGGGGATTTCCTCTGAGCCCTTCGTGGAGAAGAATAGCCTCCCTAGAAAAATCCTCCCAGAGAGCCTAGCCTTGTGTTAAATAGCTCGTCCACTGTGGTACTAACTCAGCCTAGGCCTCCCTCCAAGCACAGACATCCAACTCTGCTGCTCCCGCCAAGTCCTTGTGTGGGTTTAGCACAGGGATTCTTGTCCCAGAGCTGAAACTATACGCAGTGATTTGTAAATTGGCGTTTAGTTATAGGTCATACATGTTTGTTTTTTTTTAAGAAGTCAGGATCTCGTTGGAGTTTTGAAAGCTGTGACCGTTGGCTAGAGAGGAACTGGCAGGGGTACAGGGCTGGGAGCCCGTCGACCAGACCCCATGGTCAGGCAAGAAGGGAGGGCCACATGGCTCAGGTTTATTACTATTATGTCAGGTGTCTGGCACACAGTAGGTGCTCCTGGCAGGTGCTTGAGGAATAATGGGGTGGGATGGGGCTTGAATAAGCAAGTGAATAAGTGCGTCAAGAAAAGAATTAATTGAGGGCGCCTGGGTGGCTCAGTTGGTTAAGCGACTGCCTTCGGCTCAGGTCATGATCCCGGAGTCCTGGGATCGAGTCCCGCATCGGGCTCCTGGCTCAGCAGGGAGCCTGCTTCTCCCTCTGACCCTATCCCCTCTCATGCTGGTTCTCTCTCTCTCAAATAAATAAATAAATAAATAAAAATTAAAAAAAATTAAAAAAAGAAAAGAATTAATTGATTCGGATTAAGACAGTGAGAGTGGACACTGCTGAACCGTTTTTCCTTTTCCACCGTTTGAGGAGTCCGAATAAAGAGACAATGACTTAAATTCATGAAGGATGGGATCTCAGATAATAATCCAGCCTCATTCCTCCATCTTTATATATTATGTAACAAATGGGTTTGGGGTGCTGGGGCCTTGAAGCCCCTCCCATCTCAGGTCTTGGAGAGAGGACTCTCGTCTTCACATCATCTAGAATCCAAGAGTAGTTCCTGCCTTGGCTGCCCCGGATTCCCCAGATTCTCAGCCTCTGACCCCCCAGAATGGCCTCGGGCCCAGCCGGCTTCTGGGCGATGAACCAGGAGTAGAAGCCTTTGAACTACCTGAGCCAGCAGAAGTTTGAAGCTACTAGGGGAAATGGGATTTGTTTGAGATTCTTCCCGGAGATGTTCTTTCTAACTGGGCCCCCCAACTTCTTCCCTCCTTCCTACAAAGCCCTTTAAAATATTTTGAGAACCAACAAGTTGGGAAAATTGTGCATACGTTTTCTTGGCCCAGGGAATGGCGGACGCATCTGGGCTCCAGATGTTTTCTGGGCCTGCTCTTTGGTAGCCAATCCCAGGTGGTTGTGCATAGAGCTCAGACTAAACAACAGAGAGCTCCGCATAAAGGCACCTTTTAGATTCCTGTGTGGGCTTTGCCACTATCTTCTCCGGATCTGGGATGCCCCTTGAAGAGCCACCCAGGGTCTCTGTCCTGAGAGATATCACAAACACACCCTGTTCGGGCAGGAGTGTAGAGGGGCTGGAGAGCCGGGTGGCCTGGGCTTGAGTCCCAGCTCAGCTGTGTGATCTCAGGCAAGTTACTTGCCCTCTCTGTATTCAATGTCCACATCTCCAAAAGAGAGCTAATCGTCTCCACCTTTGAGGCTGCAGTGGGAATTATAGGGTAAATTCATGTGAAAGGCTTGGGACGGTGCCTGGAGCATACTCAGCACAAAGTAGATGTTTGCTGTTATTATTTCTAATTTTCTCCTCCTTTGGAGGCTACTAAGGAATTCGAAGTTGGTCCATGTCCTTTAACTGGTCGTTATCAATTTACCTTAGCCCCGTGGAAGTCTTTTTTCTTAATCTCTCCCCAGGGCCTGCTAATGATGGTAGCAATCATACTGAAATTTATTGAGTACTTCCTCTGTGCCAGGCACTGTGATGTAAGCATTTGAAATATACTTGACATAGATAGCCTGTATGAGATCCTATAGCTTGGCTTAGTGCCTGACACGGTGTTTAATGCACACAGTAATTCTTGGAAGGAGGCACTATTATTAGCTCCATTTTTCAGCTGAGGAAGAGAAGGCCCAGAGAGGAACTGAGAAAGCAAGTGGTGTCTAGGACTTGATCCAGGACAATCAGCCTCAGTGCCCATGCTCTCTACACTACCCAGAGGAATGTCCTTGGGCCCAAAGCTGCTGCTGGGTATACAGGCAGAACCCCTGATGCCAAGGGGCTACAGGAACTTAGGATGGGCATAGGGTGCGTCTCCCTCCAGAGGAGGTGACCTTTGAGCCAGGCCTTATAGTGGATAAATGGAAGTGAGGATGGAGAAGGGCATTCCAGGTACCGGAACAGCATGAACAAAGATGTAAAGGTGAAAACCTCAGAAAATGTTTAAGCACAGAAGTAGTTAGCTAGCGGAGAAAGTTAGAACAGGACCCCACTGGCTGACAAAAAGGGATGCGGTTCCCTAGGAAATAGGGAGCCATGGAATACTTGCGAGCAGAGGAGAACATGCCCATACCTATGCTCTAGAAAAATTAACCTGGCAGAGGAATGTCAGGGGGAATGAAAAGTGGAGAGAATGGACACCGGGAGATCACTGGATTTGATGGTGCCTTATTTTCCTTGCAGCCCTAAGCCAGTGAGGTCTTCCCAATTTTCCAGAACCACAGCTCGGTGAGGTCGGATGACTTATCCAAAATCACACAGCTAATTAAGTAATACAGCCCAAACTCCAAAGGTCTTATGACTCCAAATTGTGTTCATTCTGCTCTATCAGGCAGACATGACTGAGCCTGTTAGAAGGTCCGAAAGGGTGAAGCCCCGTGAACTCTGAGGGATTGTGGCTCCAGCTAGAAGGGGTCTGAGGGCTCCCGACATCGTAGGCAGAATGGTATGCGTGTGTGTCCTTTGAGCTTATGCACAGGTGGCATCTGACTCAGGAGATGGTCCACACATCAGCTTCTTAGATGAATCCCTGACCGCCAAAATAGCGATGAGCCGTGGTGATGCACCAAGGGTCACACCCAAAGGTGAAGCTCAGAATTCTGCAGGCGCCATGCCTGGAACCCAAAAGCAAGGATAAAGAGAAACACAGGGAGACACTGACTGATTGATTTTGGTGGGAAGAGGGAAGGATAGAGGTAGAATGAACACTTCAGGTCTCGGAACCAAGGGTTGTCCTCTCGGCTAATCAGCCTCCTTTAGAGCGGCGGTTCTCAACCAGGGGTGAATTTGCCTCCCAGGGAACACCTGGCAATGTCTGGACACATACTGAGCTGTCATAACTCGGGGTGGTGATGCCATCTCACGCTTAGAGACCAGGACTGCTGCTCAACCTCCTAAAATGCACAGAACAGCCCTCCAACAGCAAAGAATTATCTGACCTATAACGTCAATAGTGCTGAGGATGCAGAACCCTGCTTTAGAGAAGAAGGAAGTCTTGCCTTACAAATACACAGAGGCTGAGCGGGACCACTGGCTTCATGCCTTCTACCGCTCAGCTTCCGGGGGAGGCTGAATTGGGAATGGCGAGCAGGTGCCTGGAAGGCTTTGTGATATCCATTAGCCCTCAGTACAAAAGGGACCATGCGGGACCCAGGCCTGACCCAGGAGGCCCTGCCCAGCACCCACTGGGCCTGGTTCCCTCTGGACACTGGGAGCAGACAGAGAGTCCGCATTGCCCGCACAGGGAGCGGCAGAGGAAAGGTCCTCCACTGGGAATTTGGAGATGCTGCTATGAGAAGCAGGGGGAGTAGACACTGGGTGGACCAGGGTGACACATGGTCGCCACCCCCAGCCAGTAAGTGTCCTGCCCTGTCAGCTCTGCCACAGCTCCTCGCAGCAGAGCTGCTGCCTCCCAAGGTCCCACCCTGGTTTTGACACCTGGCCCAGGGCCACCAGAGGTAGGGGAGAGCTGGGGGAGGATGGTCCAGGGCTGAGAGCTCAGCCCAGTGGCATCGGAGATCCGGCCCTGCTCTCTTCAAGGCCGGGACTCGGGGTAAGGGAGTGGGGGACAGGTGGCTTTGACTGGGCAGGGACTCGGAGATGGAGGATGAGAAGGGCCTGGATCCAGGACTTGGGAAATTACTTAACCATCACTTACTACCTTCCCTCCGGTGAATAAGAATTAAGTGCACACTGCCTTCGTTATCTTCCACTCCAAGCCCTGGGTCGGATGTAGGATATCTCCTCCACCCCCCACCCACCCCCACCCCCAGCTCCCTTTGATGCTTACTCTAATCCCATTTCATCAGTAGGGCACACGAGGGAGGATGGCTGTCACCATGTGGGTTCCTTGGCCCTGCTTTTGCCAGGGACCAGTGGGTTGTCAGACCCCGTGGTATGGCAAACATTCCCTATGCAATCCTGGGCACCCCCAGCCTCTCTTTCCTTGCAGCCCCCTCCCCTTCCCCAGCAGACCCCTTTACTGGCAGCTCCTTTACGGGCATCAGCTAGAAGCTGAATGAGCTTGGTTGGTCTGATTCCAAATTGCTTGCCCAAAGCTCTTTCCAGATATAGACAAGATGGCACTGGTTAGATGGGTCCAGGCTATTTCTTTCTAATCCAGTACAAACTATGAATATCAAGTGTGCCTCTTGTAAAGAAACATCTGGAAGTCTTTCCACGAGTGTCTGTTGAGTACTTACTCTGTGCCAGTACAGTATTCTGGGCACTGGGGATAGAGAAGGAAACACAAGAGACTACCATCCCTGCCTTTGTGGAGCTGACCATGAATACACAAGAAGTCAAGCAGATCGCATGTCAGATCAGAAAAGCTCAGTGGGGAGAAACAGCATGGGGTGGGGGATTGAGAATGTCAGGGCTAGAGGCTGTGGCCGGGTCCTGGTCGTGGGACTGATCCAGCTGGGAGGGAGATGGCGGATGAGCCCCAGGGGTGGTAGATCCGCCCACACACACACGCTCATACACTGTAGGACTTCAGCCTTTACCCCAGTGGAGTGGGGGCTGCTGGAGGCTTTTGAGCAGAGGAGGGACCTGATCCAGCGGGGTTTTTTTTTTTTAGACAGAATCCCCTGGCTGCTGTGTTGAGAATAGACCCAGGTGGGTGGAGGCCAGGATGGAAGCAGGGAGACCACTCCTGGGGCCACAGTCGTAATCCCAGGCAGAGACAACATGGTGGCATGGGGGTGCAGCAGTGGGGCTATTGAGAAGTGATTGGATTCTGAGCTTCTTCTGAACAAAAAAGAGGCAACAGACAGATTGGATGGGGATGTAAGAGGACCGAGGAGTCAAGGTGGATCCAGGGTTTGGGCTGGAGCACTAGAAGCATGGGGAAGGGGCTGGAGGAGCAGGTTGGGGGACGACCATTGGTTGCAGGTCCGTGTGGGATGTGTTCAGTGTGAGATGCCCTTTGACACCGAGATGAAGAAGCCTTTGTGTTCAGTGTTCAGTGTGAGATGCCCTTTGACACCGAGATGAAGGAGGCGTGCTCTGGGGGTGACAGAAAGACCTTCACACACATTCTCTCCTTTAATGGGTCTGAGAACCATAGGCTGGTAGATCCGATTATGCCCATTTCAGAGATGAGGAGACTGAGGGTCACAGGGGTGAGTAAGTAACTGGCCCAAAGTCAAGGGATGAGCATATAGCAACGCAGGCCCAGCCCCTCCGATTTCAAATCCATTTCCTCTTTCCTCTCCACATGCTGCTCCCCCAGGCTTTCAAGAGATTAAAAAAATGGTGGAGAAACGGATAACCAGGCAATGCTATCTTCCTCGTCCCCACCAGGGGAGATGCCCCATCCGCAGCCCTAGACCTTAGTCCTTCCCTTGCCTCCGCCACCGTATCCTAGGCAGGAGGGTTGTGAATGATGATGACATAGTTACCACTCTCAAAATCGGAGCAAGAGGGCCATTTGGTTCGTGCAGATGCCTTTTTTTTTTTTTAAGATTTATTTATTTATTTATTTCAGAGAGAGAGCGCATGTGTGCGTGAGCAGGGGGAGGAGCAGAGGGAGAGGGAGAGGCCGAGAATCTCAAGCAGACTCTGCGCTGAGCACAGAGCCCAAGGTGGGGCTCGATCTCACGACCTCGAGGTCATGACCTGAGCCAAAACCAAGGGTCAGACGCTCAACTGACTGAGCCACCCAGATGCCCCTGCTTTTTCTCTAATGCCTCTCTCGGCTGGCTCTCTGCCCTTTGCTTCCTAAGAGGGAGACTCTGGGTGTATCTGTCTGTGTGTGTGTGTGTGTGTCTCTGCATGCTTTTACACATTGTAGGCCAGAACAATGAAAATAGCGGAATGCTCGAACTTGTGAAATGAATAACAACCTTGCAAATAAATCAGCTGCTCAACCAGCCCAAGGGGGATTACACCTGCAGGGCAATAAGTGAGATCATTGTTTTCTTTCTACTTTTTTTTTTTTTCATATTCTCTTGACATACAACATAAATTTCTCTGGAAAGCAGTGTTTCCAGGACTGTACAAAAACTATGGTTGAAATTATTTTCATGAAACCAAATACTGTCTCTGTGGTTAATCTGAAGAAATGACTTCATATATCCATTTTACCCTCTTAAATGTTTCTCTGGTGTGTGCTGAGGTGGCAGGGCTTTCGTGATTCAAGTTCCTGATAGCAGGACACATGAGCTGTGGAGGGCAGGAGATGTCTGAGTCTGGGACAGGAGAAAGAATTGATTAGGAGTTTGTATGGATTACATAAAGATAACCAAGATCCTTGGATTCTCAGTGATGTGCTTGACCTGGTTACTTAGCATCCATTGCTTCATTAAATTCTCACAGCAACCCATTCCACAGGTGAGAAACTGAGGTTCAGAGGAGAGCCCCAGATCACTCAGCTAGTAAATGGCAGAGCTGGGATTTGAACCTGGCTCCAAAGCCCATGTTCTTTCTACAGTAACCACATTGGTAAGTCCCATCCTGGCCCCTCGGACAACATTTGAAAATTCTACCCAGGTGTGGGGTTGGGGGACACAGCGAGGGCCCCACTGCTGGCAGACATGGGCAATAACCCACCAGCCCGGCCTTTCCACATAGAACCTGTGCTGGGGGAGGGGGGGCCATGACCGGACTGGGACATGATGGGGGAGCATCTGTGTCTGTCCAGCCTCCCTCCTCAAGGTGGCATGCATTGAGGACTTCTGGAAGAGGCAGGCTTTATGCCACCCAGAGCCACCTCTTCTTGAAACTTCAAGAAGGGATGATTATCTGTGCATTAATTTCCCCTCTCGTTAGTTTTAAGAAGTGTAGTTAAGAATGTTTACAACTCTGCTGTGGAAAAGAGCCTGAGGATCAGTTCTGTATATACACACACACACAAAAGCCGTTAATCTAAAGGAGCATGGCCGGGCCTACTACTGCCATAAATAAGGGTTTGGGTCCCCTTCATCCTCTAACTCAGAGGTTGGCAAACTGTGGCCTGAGGGCCTATTTTTGTAAATAAAGTTTTATTGGGACACAGCCATACCCATTCAACAGCAGAATTGAGTAGTTACCACAGAGATCATATGGCCCACAAAGCTGAAAAATATTTACTGTCTGGCCCTTTATATGAAAGGTTAGCCAAGCTCGCTCTCTCTTGCTCTTGCTCTCGCTCTCTCTCTCTCTCTCTCTCTCTCTCTCACACACACACACACACACACACACACACATACATATACACATTCTATCTAGCAAACTCCTATGCATCCTGCAAGGTCTGCTTGAGTAGTCTCTCTGTTGAGAAACCTCTTTAGCCAAAGCTAACCATATCTTCTCAGGCCCCCCAAGGGACTCTGAAGAGCAAATAACCACTGTTGTTCGTAAAACACTGTGTACCAGACATTGTTCTACGCATGTCATGTGGATGAACTAATTTAGCCTTCGTAACAGTTCTAAGCAGTAGGCCCCTTTATTATCACCATTTTACAGATGAGAAAACCAAGGCACAGAGAGGTTAAGTGATTTTCCCATAGTCCTACAGCTGCTAAAAAGGCCAGCTGGAGTTTGGACCCAGGAGGTCTGTCATCAGAGGTCAGTATGTTCACCACTTCGCCACAGGTAGTTACTATCCCCGTTTTACAGATGGGGAAACAGAGACTTACACAGCATACATTCCACTGTGTTATAACAAAGTGCATCTATGTCTGTCTCTTCCCAGTTTTTCCTCGAGGGCAGAAACCATCTTACCCCACACCCTAGTGCCTGGCACATAGTGGGTGCTCTGGGGCTAAAGGTTAAGGTGGGGACACTTTCTGGATGGTGAGCCTCTCGAGGCCAGAGAGGTCAGCTCATTTATCACTGGAGCTCCAGGGCCTAGCATGGCACCTGCCTCAAAGAAGTGGGTTCAGCAAGTGGGCGAGGAAGGAGAGAATTTTTCTGGGGCTAGGAAGCCTTCCTTTTCTGGCTGCAGTGCTCTTTCTCTCCTTCATTCCTCTTGGCTTATTATTTCTGCCTGGTGTCAGTGCCTGAGACACGAGGCCTCTAAATTTCCAAATACCATTAGGCAAAGGCCAAAGCTCTGTGCCAGAGTCTGTTTAACTTGGTTGGGAGGCATTCCCAGGAGAAGGAAAGGATGTTACCTGCCACGTTCACTGGTGTTCAATGTAATTTGGCCGCCTTTTCAAAGGCCTCACTGATTGCTCGTAAGGAGTAAGGCCCCATGAATTCTGCCGGCACCAGGAAATATGTCAGCAGATGTAATTTTACCCCTTTCATTCCCGTGGGGTTGATCTCTGAGGAAACCCACTGATTGACAAAGACCCCAGCTACATTTTTGCAGCCACAGAAATCATAGTCGTTGCCAAAAAGACTCAGGGATCATCTAGTCCATAAGAGGTAAAGGACAATTTTTTTTAATCTCCAATACAAAAATGGTATTTGATCACCATCAGTTGAGTATCTGAGCAGAGTCCGAGGGGTGACATGGATCACAAGGCCATGGGCATTCAGGGGAGAGGGGCCCTGCCCTTGGGCTGGCTGGGTCAAGGCAGAAAGACTTCCTGGAGGAGAAAAGATTAGAGCCAAGCTCCTAGGACAGGGTGGGATTCAGTCAAGCATGAGGAGGAGGGACGGCATTCCAGTGCAGAGGTGGGAGGTAGAAGGTATGGTTTGGGTACAGGAGACACGTCTGAGGAGTCATAACTGGAAGGTACTGGGAGATACAAGGGTGACGAGGGGCCAAGAGTTTGGTTCCAGAATCAGAGCTGGCTTCATTCTCAGCCACTTCTTTCGTTGGCTGTACATCCTTGGCTGGCTAAATCTCTGTGCTTGGGGGACGGTGGAGACGCGCTATGACATGGTTGGGGTCTTAGCTACGCAAGTTGTACCCTTGTCGACACTCATCCCGCTGTACACTTAAAATGGATGTTTTATTGTTGGTCAATTATCCCACAATACAGTTGGTTTTAAAAGGAAAAAATCTCTTTGTGCCCTGATTTCCTCGTCTGATCATCCCTTTCTGAGGAGCAGTGTGAGGATCGACCAGGACAATGCCTATAAACCACTTACCCCCGGTATTGGCTCCGTGTCCGTCAGGATTACTGTTATGTTATGATCGTGGAGAACTTTAAAAGGAAGGCTGAACACTTTGAACTTGTGTCTGGTAGACACAGGGAGCCCCTAAAGCTCTCTGAGCAGGGGAGCAATCAGAAGGTTTTTTTGTTGAATTGCGGTAAAATAAACATAACATAGGATTTACCCTTCTAACCGTTTTTAAAGTGTACAGATTTGTGGCATTAAGTACATTCACAGTGTTGTGCAACCAGCACCACCAAAAAATTGTGTTTTTAAGAGAGGAATTGGGCGGGACGACCCAGACGAGAGAGACAATCATGGGAAGCCCCTGGAGAGGTCGTTGGAACAGTGCATGCGGGAATGTTAAGGGCCCGGACTGAAGATGAATTTACAGGGATGGAAAAAATAAATAAGAGAACTTAGCACAGAAGAAACCATATGATTTGGTGAATGATTGTAATTTGGGTCTGAGAAAGAAAGAAGCATCAAAGATGGGTGTGATTTCCAAGGATATTTCAGGCTCTCTTTGTAATACTTCTATTCACGGCATAGTATTTGGCCTGAGATTCTGGCAGTCCCCGAATAATAGTGAGTGCTAGTAAAAGTACGGGGAAGTTGTCACCACTGTCTATCACTCGGGGCACAACCTTTAGAAAACTAATTTGGCAGTACAGGTCAAAAACCATATGGTTTTTACCCTGATCCAGTGCTTTGAATTCCCGGAACCCATTCTCAGAATAATCTAGACTTCAAAGAAGCTGTGTGTGCGTGTGTGTGTGTGCGTGTGTGTGTGTGTGTGTGCGTGCACACGCGCATGCGCGTGCACGTGCATATAGCCATGAACTTCAGTTGTTGGCCTTTTGGGTCATAGTTCCCAAGTGCAAACCACCTGATTGTCCCTAATTAATGAAACAGTTCAATAAACCATGGCTTTGAACCCTTAAAAAAATTGTTTTAGTGTGTTGCAGGGCTCCGTTGCATAGGGAGGTCCCCTGAGGCATGGAAGATACATTTTGACAGAAGTTATATTTATATGCAACAGCTAGGGAGTAATTGGCCCATTGCAGAAGTAAGACCCACTCATAGGTGTCTGTGTCCATAGACGCCTGTCTTGCTCCCGGCTGCCCTGACCTGCTTCAGGGAGTGACCCCCAGGTTGCAGAACATGCAGGGGGCAGCTTTCCGTAGCCCTCCTCCACCTTCCAGGGTTTACCGCCTGCATGCAGGGCTGCTTGTGGAGACTGTGGGGAGGCACTTACACATGTCCCCAGTCCAGTTTCCGTAGTGTAGTGGTTATCACGTTCGCCTCACACATACCCCAGTCCCCACGGCCAGTCAGGGCTCCTGAGACGGAGGATCTCGGAGGCTCATGGTGGATCGTGACAACCCCGTCCTGGGGGACAGCCCGACTGTCACCACTGAGACCGGAAAAATAGCCCATGCAGTGGGTTGGTAAGGACATGATTTGTCCACTTTGATAAGAATATTATTCCATCTGAACCGGGGGAATCGGCACAAATGGTGGCATTGGACTGCCTCTGATTTCTTAGATGACAGGATCAGAAATGGCGGTGCCAGGGGGAGAGGCATGTGGATATTCAGCAGGGAGAAGCCAACCCAGGAAGCTCTCACGCCCATAGAAACTGAGTTGGAAGGAATGGCCGTAGGAGTTAACTACTACATAAACACCTTTTCCCTTGGTCCATTGACGTTCATAGAGCACTTTCATTTTCTTCACCTCTTTACAGCAGTCCTGTGAGGAGGCTGGGCAGGTATTATTGGCCCCACTTCACAGAGGGAGAAACTGAGGCATGGTTGGGCAAAGCAATTTGCTTTCTTGACCTACAGTGAGGATCAGGGGAGAAAGGGTGCTGTCGTGTGTTAGCCACATGCAGTGTTTCCAGGACCATGCTAGGAGCTTTTAAATAATTACCTCTCTTAAATTCAGTCTTTACAACCACCCTTGGCTATTGATAGCCCCTTTTGTAGGTGGGGAAAGAGGCTCAGAGAGGCTGAATCACTGGCCAAGACCACACAGCTTGTTGTTGTTGTTGTTGTTTAAAGATTTTATTTATTTATTTGAGAGAGAGAGAGTGAGAGAGAGAGAGCACATGAGAGGGGGGAAGGTCAGAGGGCAAAGCAGACTCCCTGCCGAGCAGGGAGCCCGATGCAGGACTTGATCCAGGGAGTCCAGGATCATGACCTGAGCTAAAGGCAGTCGCTTAACCAACTGAGCCACCCAGGCGCCCAAGACCACACAGCTTGTGAGAGGCAGAGTCGGGATTAGAACTCCCATCTGCCTGGCTCCAGAGCCTGCTGGGGCCACACCTCATAATGTACCTGTACGTCTGAGTAGGCAGGCTCCTGTAGCCAAGGGATCAGGTGCTCCGAAGCCAAGGAGAAGGAGAAGACCAGCTCTCCATGGTTCAATCGTTCGTTCCTAGTATAACGTGAACAATGGCCCCTTAGCTGCGTGCCTCAGCCTCTTGGTGTCCTGTGGCTGAGAGCAGGTGCACTCTCCTGGTCTTCACGCTCTGTTCTTCAGGTCTGCTCACAACTTTAATAAACAGGAGGGAATGTGATAACAGAAGGGGGCCGTTTCCTTTTGAAGACATTCATTCCTTCTTTCACTTGTTCATTCATTTATTGATTCAACAAACATCAGCAAGGCATTCCCTTTGTCCCAGACCTTGAGCTAAGAACCGGAGCTACAAGCTGAATGGAACCCAGTCCTTGCCCGACAGGTGGGATGGAGGAGTTAACAGTGATAAACCATTTCATCCAATAACACGATCGAGTCGTGGTGCTAGCCTGTTGGGGTCCGGGGGCTCTGGGGGGGGGGGCATTATAAAAAGGAGCAATGCTCTGAGAAGACTCTATAAAATTATGTTTCTAAAGCCCTTGGAGGAGAATCAAGATTTTGAGAGTAGAAAGAATTCCCTCTCACCTGCCCCTTTCCTGGAAGCTTCCCTTCACCTCCACCTCCTGACACCTCCTAATATAACTCACTGACCATGCACCATTTTCTCATCTAAGAAATGGGGGTGACGCTGCCGATCCAGGGATTTTGCCACATCCCTGGGCGGTGTGTGCTAGCCCTCTCCGTCTTACAGGTGGGGAGGCTGAGGGTCAGGGACAACAGCACCTTGCTCAAGGTGCCCTTCGGGAAGGCAAAGAAAAGGGCAGGATGTGCACTTGGCTCCTCCAGCCTCCAGAGCTGGCCTCTTTCCCACCAGAGCCCAGTACCTCTCCTAAGGTGGGGGACACAGGTGCCACCGTCCACAGTTTAGCCACATGGCCCAAGCCCCACCCCCTCCCACTTCCACGTCCTCTGCCCCAGGCCTCCCTCCTAGACACTTCCCTCTCCCCACAGGAAGGTCTGCCCAGTCCTTCTGGAGGAGGCCAACCATCCACACTCAACACAACCGAAGAAAACAGTGTCACAGTTCAAGCTAGCACCACCGGGGACAGCCGCAGGGAAAAACCTTGTGCTGACTTCTCTGCTTATTGATTAGCTCTGTGCCCTTGGGCCGTCACTCGCCCTCCCAGGAGACAGCCCCACCGAGGCGGGCTGCTGGTGCAGTGTCAGCTGAGGATCTGGAAGGAACTCCGTGCCAGTAAACACCCAGCATCAGTGTTTAGTCGGTATTGTTTTCGCGGTGCTGCTGTTAAGATCAAAATGATATTAGACAAACAGGAAGCACGCTAACCCCCAGGGCTGGAGAGATGAGCTCTGCTTCCCCAGGACTGAGCGGGAGAGAAAAGAATTCTCTTCCGTGACAGAAAATAGAAGGAAAAGACCAAGCTGCAGCCCAGAGGAGTAACCAGGGGCCTGAGGGAGCTCTTTGGGCCTCCCCACGCAGGGCCCCTGCAGGGAAGCGTGGGCAGAATGCCCGAGGTGGGCTTGGCCTCTCCCTGTCCCTTCACTGTCTGAGGCGGGTGAGGCCGTCATGCAGAGGGCAGCCTCCGCGTGGAACAAGGAGGTGTTCTCTGGGGCAAGATATCCCTAATGGGAAGGTCAGGCCGGAGCGTGAAGACAGACCCCTGACAGCATTTTCCCACCGAGCAGAACCTGCATCCTCGGCAGAGCAGCCCCAGAATGCTGGAAACTTCTCTCAGCCCCTGAGGCTAGCTCCTCTTTTATGGGGAAGGAAAAGGGTCTGGCATTTCTTGAGAACTTTTTCCGTGCTTGGTATCTTTACATATGCGTTATGGTTTGAATTGTGTCCCTTCAAAAGTCCTAACCCCCCCAGTACTTGAGACGGTGGCCTTATTTGGAGATAGGTTCGTTGCAGATGTAGTTAGCTCAGATGAGGTTATACGGGAGTAGGGTGGGCTGCTAATCCAATATGACTGGTATCCTTATAAAAAAGGGGGGGAGTTTGGACACAGATGCACACACACACAGGGATTGCACATGTGACGATCAAAGCAGAGATTGGGATGATTATTTCTCCACTCCAAGAATGCCAAGGATCACCAGCAAATCACCAGAAGCTTAGGGAGAAGCGTGGGACAGATTCTCTGTCACTGCTCTTAGAGGGAATCAGCCCTGCCAACACTTTGATCCTGGATATCCAGCCTCTAGAACGATGAGACAATAAAGGTGTTGTTGAAGCCAGTGAATTTGTGGTACTTTGTTACAACAGCCTTAGGAACATGAAACAGTATGTTACCTTCTTAGACTTCGCAACAAGCCTGCAAAGGGAGGTATTATTATCCACATTTTACAGATGTAGGAACTGAGGCTCAGAGGGGACCAGTGACTTGTCCAAAGCCACACAGTAATTAAGAAAAGAAGGCAGGGGCGCCTGGGTAGCTCAGTTGGTTAAGCGTCTGCCTCTTGGTTTCAGCTCAGGTCATGATCTTAGGGTCGTGGGATGGAGCCCCGCATTGGGCTCCGCACTCAGCGGGGAGTCTGCTCGAGATGCTCTGCCTCTGCCCCCCTCTGTCAAATAAATAAATAAATCTTTAAAAGAAAGAAAAGAGGGCAGATACGAGCTCAGCTCTGTTCGGCTCCAGGCACACAGACTGTATGGGAGCCTCTTGAGCATTGAATCCTGGGTCTTGGTTGGAAGCAAAAGAGATCTGGGAAGCACTGTGAGATTCCTGGGAAAGCAAGAGGCATCTTGGGATCCCGGGCCTACGAATGAGTCCTGGCAGGTCCCTCCTTTCTATGGTCTCAGGGGCTGGGCCGAAAAGGCAGGGCTAGTCCAGAGAGCGTCGAGCTGAGTCGCTGGTGAAGTGGCTGGGAAAGTCAGGGGTGAGGAGCTGCCCAGAAATCAGAGGGAGCCCCGCAGCCAGCTGACCAAAGCCCAGGGGCCAGAAGACTCTCCAGCCTAGGCCGGGTGTGGCCAGGGAGCCGAGTGGACCCAGCTCTAAGGCTCAACTTCACAGGGGCCAGGAGGTCATGGGAGCGTCCACCAGAGGCCTGAGGAGACCTGCCCCTCCCTCTCTTTAATGTTCTTCTCCTGCAGGCTTTCCCCCAGGACTCTAGAATTAACCAAGTTACTCCCCACAGGCCTCCCGCTCTGCTCCCCGGGCCACCTCCCTTTGCTGTGGGGGCCCTCGCTCTGCACCATCGCTCCCTCTCTCCTGTCCCTGGCGCTGTCAGGGGAGTCCGCCTCTCCTACAGCAGGGCCCCAGGATCACTCTTCATCGCGGCTCGGAAAGATGGCCTCTCAGTCCCCCTGGAGCTTGCAGAACAGGCCTTTCCAGCTCTGTCTCCTGCGGGGCCATCGTGGGGGACACAAGGGAGCTGTCACCAACAGAGCCAGGGAAACGAATAGATAGGGAGCAGGCTGGTGGTGCCTTCTCAGGACCCAGGGGAAGGCAGGGGGCAGCCAGGACCCCCACGTGCCCGAGGGTCCTCGCTCAGGAGCATCCAGCTGTCCTCAGGAACACCCCCCCCCCCCCCACGGTGACTGGGAAGGGGGACATGACATGTTTTCCAGGCAACAGAGCTAAATTGCAGTTGGGGTAATTACATTTTGCCTTAGTCATTGCCTCCTGCTGGACCACTTGGCCGGTGTCCAGCCTCGGGGGGGGCAGTGGGGAGGGGGGGAGTCAGGCCCACTTGGACCAGCTCAGCCATGCTGTGGTGTTCCTCTGCTCAGTGCTCTGCAGGTACACCAGCCTCCAGGCCCGCAGCCTTGGGGCTCGGGGGGGCGGGGCGGAGGCCAGCCTGCCCCCACACACCCTGGGGAGGACGGCCAGGCAGCTGGCGAGAGGCCTGCAGAGGGGGCTTCTGGTGCCCCCATGCGCTAATCATAGGCCCTGGCCTGGGTATGACTAGAACAGGGTGCAGCCATCCCAAGACCCCATCCCTGGCAGAGGCCAGGTGGGCATCAGAGAGGCGGGGACTGGCGGCCCCCTCAATGACCACCTCCGCGGCTCCGCCAGGACCCCACAGTCACCTCTCAGGGCCTCTCCTCCACGAGTGCTCCCCTGAACTTTGGAGAAGCCCTTCCCATCTTCACCTGGCGCTGCCTCATGAGGTTTCCACTTCCCAGCGGGCAGGCCAAGGCAGCCTCTCACGGTGCCCGTGTCCTGGGTGTCTGGCTTCCAGTGCAGCTTTGCCCAGGTCACATCATTCTTCCCTGACTCTGTTTTCTCATCTGTAAAATGGGGATACTAATAGTAGGGACCTCCTCTGGTTCTTGTATGGATCCCATGAGATAAAACCCTATATATTTAGAATGGCACATGGCAAGTACGAATGACAGTGAACTGTAAGAAGGCTGGTGCTGGTGACTCAGTCGCCACAGTACCGCTGCTATAGTTTACTACAGCGCAGGTGGTTGTACGATTCTCATTGCTGCTCTTAATTCCGTTATGGCTGCAGCCTCCACTGGGGCTGAGACTAACGCTACCACTAGGATGAGCACCACTATGGACTCAAGGATGTCCATAACAACTACAGGTTTATAAAGCTTTGGAAACTTTAATGGTTTCCCGTTAACCTTCTCAAATGGTGGCGGTCAAGGCTTTTCATACGTAGTTCTGCCTCCTGACCGCCAGGCTCCTGCCTTATCCTCTGGCACAGCCCACTGCCCAGAATTTCCACCAGGAGTGCACCCCTCCTGCCCCACTTTCTCCCCCTAGCTGGATCAGTCCCCTCCTCCTTTTCTAATAATGCCTCCCCTTTTTAAAATTGCACATTCCTAAAGTCTCAGCTCAGATGTCACACCAAGTCCTTCTCTGGTGGGGGGAGAGACCAAGATGTAAAACAGGAAACCAAATTTAATCAGAAGTGGGGACTTTGGTGTTCAGGATGGCAGCAAGAATAGAAGCGGGAGAGATTCCCATGTAGATGCTGAGAACTGATCTTGGGGAGAAGCCAAATAGGAACCTGAAGCAACCAAGTCTGCTTCCAAGTCGCTTAGGTGAATTATGTTGAGCAGGTGAGAAGAAACACGGGTTACTGAGCCTCTGCTGTGTGCCAGACGCTGTTCGGTGTGGACATGTATCCCAAACCCCATGATGCTATCACCCCGCCCCCTTACGGATGAGGAAGCAAGCACAGAGAGGTTTATTAATTTTCCCAGAGGGTTAACAGAGACAAGAGGTAGCAGAGCCTGGATTTAGACCCAGGCAGTCTGGCTCTAGAGCCCATATGCCTGACCACTGCTCTTACTGTGTCTCGTTACTGTTTCTATTTGTTTCCCCTCTCCCATCTTCTCTTCATTCTGCCCCACACGTCCCTGCCCCTCACTGTGAGCTTAAGGTGGTAGGACCAAGTCATCCTCTATTCATTCATTCAGCAAGTATTTCATGCCTGCCACCTGAAGACACAAAATGTCTGAGTATATGGCAAGTACTTAGAACAGCGCCTGGAACCTACTGGGTGTTCTCTCCCATCAGCAGCAGCAGCACCATCAGCACCACCATCACCATCATCATCACCATCAGCACCATTATCATGACCATCAGCAGCAGCACCACCATCAGCACCATCAGCACCACCATCAGCACCATCATCATCACCATCAGCAGCAGC
This sequence comes from Neomonachus schauinslandi, assembly GCF_002201575.2. Lineage (NCBI taxonomy): Eukaryota > Metazoa > Chordata > Mammalia > Carnivora > Phocidae > Neomonachus > Neomonachus schauinslandi. The sequence continues at coordinate 15,141,411 of NC_058407.1, read as the reverse complement.
ACCACCATCAGCACCATCAGCATCACCATCAGCACCATCATCATCACCATCAGCAGCAGCAGCACCATCACCACCATCAGCACCACCATCACCATCAAGAACCACCATCACCATCATCACCATCAAGCACCATCAGCACCATCATCATGACCGTCAAGCACCATAAGCACCATCAGCACCATCAGCACCAGCACCCCCACCACCAGCCACAGCACCACCGCTATCACTATGATCACCATCATCATCTATTTCCCCTGCACAGAATCTGGCATCAAAAAGACTTTCAGTGAACATTTTGTTGAATGATGGGTGATGAGGCATTTCTCACAATCACTCACGTTCCTAGGAGGAACAGTTTTTGGTGTCAATTGATGCTCTGATTCCCTGAGTCCCCAGAGAAGCCCTTCGTTGCCCACCTCCCTCACCTGAGACAGCGAATGCATCCTTCCCTCTCTTGGAAGTGGCTCGGTCCCACCTCAGCTCTCTTGCCTCAGGGGGCAGGAGTGAATCCCCTCCTCATGCCAGAAAATGAGGTGGGGGGAGAGACCAAGCTCCGTAAGCCCCTCTTGTTTGCCTCTATGTCATGAGGGCCTGGAGTCTGAAGCACATCCCTAAAGCAGAAGACAGGCTCAGACACAGAAACTGGGAAATGAAAGGAGGCTGGGGGCCATGGAGAGCAACACAGGCCCCTGAAGGGACATTTCTTCAATGGGCTGCAAGGAACGAACACCAAGAGTGTTTCTAAAAATAAAATGACAGACACAGCGATCTAGAGGCCAAGAGAGAAGTGTCTGGAAGAACTGAGAAAGTTATGAAAAATGGCATTCTTTGGTCATCTCTATTTCTGCGTTAAATTCTGGAACTTACCCACAGGGGAAAAAGTCAAAGGCTGATGGAGGTGTCCTGACTGAAAACAGATCCTAAGATTTAATGTGAGATTAGATGTCTGGGCTTCTAGAAAGATAAGTGATGTTCACTTCAGAATGACTGTAACCCCCCTAAGGAGGTTTATAAGGCTCAGCCTAATTGTAGGGAGCATTAGTCTCCAGTGGATGCTCTAACAACTCACCACAAGCTTAGTGGCCTAAAACAACATAACTTATTCTCTTACAGTTCTGGAGATAGGGGTCAAACCAAGTCTCACTGAGCTAAAATTAAGTTGTCGGCAGGGCTATGTTCCCTTCTGGACGCTCTAGGGGAGAATCACTTTTCTTGCTTTTTCCAAGAAGGTTAACCTTGGCTGGTGGCCCCTTCTGTCTTCAAGAGCAGCTGTGGCCAGTTGAGTCTGTCTCACACTGCATCACTCCAGAACGGACTCTTCTGCCTGCCTCTTTTCCATTTGAGGGACCCTCATGAGTACACTGGGCCCATCCGGATAGTTCAGGACAATCTCCTTATCTTAAAGTCAGCTGATTACCAACCTCACTTCCATCTGCTACTTTAATTCCTCACCCACCCACCCCCATGTAACTTAACATCTTCACAGGTTCAAGGGATTAGGATGTGAACATCTTGGGGGATCATTATCTTGCCTACCACATGACGTTAGGAATACAGGATGGCATTCCGATTCTTTCAAAATTGGTAATTCATGCCTGGAACTGGAAGTGGCTTTCTATTACCCAGAAATGGGATTAAACCAAGTTAGTGTGAACTCAGGAAAGGTACTTAACCTCTCTGGTTAAACCTTTGTTTTGTCATCTCCAAAATGAAGAGTTTAGCTGTAACCTCTCAGAATGAGCCACCATGGCTTCATCATCTCTCATGCCAAGGGTCTGGCACGTAATAGGTACTCCAAAAATATTTGTGCTAACTCAGGGCTGGGGCTGGACCTCGTGGTGTCTCAGCCTTCCCAGCCTTCAATGCCCGTGATTTCATGACTCACGCTTCTAAACAACAAAACACAAATTTTCAAAATGGGTATTCATATCTGTCAAGAAACTCCTCTTCCTAGGCAGAAAGTGTGTCATTTTTCTATGTGGCACAAATCTTTGTACTAGAAGGCATTTTTTAAAAAGATTTTATTTAGAGAGAGAGAGTATGCTCATGCACTAGCAGGAGGAGGGGCAGAGGGAAAGGGGGAGAGAGAATCTCGAGCAGACTCCGCACTGAGGGCAGAGCCCAATGTGGGGCTCGATCTCACAGGAGATCATGACCCGAGCCAGAATCAAGAGTCCGATGCTTAACCAACTGAGCCACCAAGGCGCCGCCTAGAAGGCATTTTTATTATACACATGCATATGCATGCACATGCACACACACACTAAATGAATGGATGGACAACTATAAATGGGTGTGTATACGCATATATTTACACATATATGTATATACATTCAGAGGGTGAAAGAGTGTGTATGTGTGTGTGTGCGCATGTGCACACATGCCTTAGTCTAATCTTTAATAATAATAATGCCAATTGCAAAGGGGTGTTGTAAGGATTAAAATACTTAATACATGTATAATGCTTAGAATAATGCCTGGCTCGTACATAGCAAGTGCCACAAAATCTTAACTATGGTTTTTCATCAGCGTTATTATTATCTTGACACTACACCCAGGGGATGTGGAAGTTCCACCAGGCACCCTGCTGTGGGAAGAAGAAGGATCCTGGCCATCTGGGGAAATCTGGGGCAGCTGGCTGAAGGAAGTCGCATTTGAGCTGTGCCTTGAAGTCAGGCAGAATCGCTCCCTGTAAAAAGCCGAGGGAAAGGCATTCTAGATGGGAGGAACCTTGTGAGTGGAGGCATGGAGGTGGGGAGCCACAGCAAGGGAAGTGAGTCCCTCTGTCACTTTAGAAGCCCTACAACATTTGGTTGGACAGCTAGGTAGGGTAAAGGTCACCGAGGTGTTTAAATGCCTGGCTAAGACGTTTCCATTTTACCCTCCAGGCAGCGGGGAGACATTGAAAGTTGTTGAAATGGAGAAAGTGGTCATGAGCTCTAAGACTTTGCTCTGAGCAAAAGAACACTTAGGCATTACTGTGGTTTGCAATGCCCCAAAGGGCTGCAATATAAACACACAGTGTATCTGTGGTATTAAAATTCCATGGGGTGGAGTGTTTAAAAATATAGTATATTGATAGGAAATCTGAGGTACGGTAAGGTCAACAGATCAGGAGAGAGAGTTTGGAAAGATAGTTTGTGACTCTCAGTTCCCAAGAGAAGGGGTGTGACATGCACACAAGGGAGCACCAAGACAGGTCAGGAGGCAGAGGGAAAGGGGCAATGTGGGCAAACGAGTATTATGGTTTGCACTGGAAGGAGCTGGTGAGGCAGGGTAAGCAGATTTAGAATTGACTGGTTTGAATCATTTCAGTGGGCTCTGGGGCATAAGGGACTGTCCCTGGTTGTCTGGTACCTGGCCCAGGGGTGATTAGGGCAGGGGGATGGTGACCTGGAGCATGAGAGCGTGGGTTCTGGACTGGTGGGTTCCCACTTGAAAAGCACCCTCACTTGGCAAGTTGTTTGCTCTCAGGATCTGGCTAACCCAGGGAGGGGCAGACCCTCCAGGGTCAGCGAGGCCCCAGGTGTCAGAGCATCCAAATCCAAAAAGGAAAAAGATGTGGTGAATATGGTAGGAGTCGGGGGGTAGGGAGGGAAGAAAATGTGCAAAAAGACTTTTGAGGAGAAGGGACCATAATAAATAGAGGTAATGTTACATCCAGGCTACTTGAGTTAAATCTGGGCTGCTTCATGTATTCCTTGATAGACCTCCCAGACCGAGTGCTAGGAGGAGGCAGGCATCTCTCCAGAAGCATCCTCCTCCAGATGTATAGCTGCATGGAGCCCCTCTTCACCAGCAAGAACTGTATGCTCACTTCCCCAGGGGCTCATGGCCTCCTTGAAAGTGCGGTACCTTTTAACAGCGGCAACAAAGGAGAATTTAGAGTCCTCTGGTGGTTTATTTTGCTCAGTAATCAGCTGCTGAATTTGGCCTAATGGGATTCTAATGTTTTTAAAAGCCAATTTAGTAATCTTTGTATTCTGGATGGATTGTGAAAGCCCTATTAGTTATTTATATCAGCATACACATGCATGGCTGCAAATGGCAGATTTATGCTTTTATGTGTCATTAACAGCTACACTATGTTAACAGCGGCAGTTAGCCAGATCTCAAAATGTTGACCTAATCTCCTCTGTGCCTGTAAACACACACGCACGCACACACACACACACACACACACACCCCTCTGTCATTCCACGTGGTCGGCCATAGGGTATTTCAACTTATTAAATATCCTACTGAATAGTTCCTCACTATATCATATCAAATAAGTGATAAGTCTGTAGTCACCAGGCTGTTTAATTAAAGATAATCAGTCTTGGAAGACTTAGGATACAATTAGATATACTTAACACTAAAGCTTGGTTGAACATGATTTAATCTTTCCTGGATGATTCAGGATCTTACAGGCCTTGGGGGCCTTCGTTATGAATATAAATGATCCTCATGCTCTTACTTTGCAGAAGCTCCCTTGGAAAGAGATTTCTAGTTGAAAGCCTGCCAAGTACATGGGCTTCCACTGTAGAAGGTACCCTCACAATTACCTGGAAGTGCTTTCTAGACATCCCGGGGATAACAAATCTGTGAATATTTATCCTTGGCGTAAAATGCTCTGACAGCTGGTGTGAAATTCATTTTTCAGCCCCCTTTATTTCTCTAACAGGGAGGAATCCTCAGTAGGGTGCTAATGTATCATTAACACCTTTCTTTAAAATTTAACTTTTTTTTAAACTTAATGTTTCTCTCCCATCAAGAACTCTACCCAGGACTCATTCATTAATTCAACATGTGTTTATCTAGCTAGTCTCAGTGAGACACAGTAGAATCAGGGATTTGGCCACAGGGGGTAAAGCTAAAATTTTTTCAGGGCACATAATGTATATTCAAATAATGAATCCAGAAGTTTTCATAATCTGATATATATCTCCATACCACCCCTACTGCTCATCATCTCCTTCCTTCCCTTTCTAGTGTGACCATCTTCACTAGTTGTTCCATACTTAGACACTTAAGACACAGAGTTAAAATTAAAATGGGAAAGAAACATTTAAAATAGCCTCAACATACCTTTCAAAAACAAAAGGCAAAAACAGTACTGTGAGGATAAATAGATGAATCCACTATTATAAATGGAGATTTTCATACTCCTCTATCAGTAATGGACAGATCCAGCAGTACGGACACAGTTGAACTCAACAGCATCATCAATTAACTGGACAAAAATGGATTATGAACTACTTCATCCAACAACAGTAAAATACACATTCTTCTCAAGCTCACGTGGAACATTCACCAAGTAGGACCACATTCTGGGCCGTGAAACACACCTTAACAAATTTCTTTCTTTTTTTTTTTTTTTTAAAGATTTTATTTATTTATTTGAGAGAGCATGAGAGGGGAGACAGTCAGAGGGTGAAGCAGACTCCCTGCTGAGCAGGGAGCCCCATGCGGGACTCGATCCCAGGACTCCAGGATCATGACCTGAGCCGAAGGCAGTCGCTTAACCAACTGAGCCACCCAGGCGCCCCACACCTTAACAAATTTAAAAGAATAAAAATCATACAATGTCTGTTCTTAGACTATAATGGAATTAACTAGAAATCAGTAACAAAAAACTGGAAAGTCCCAAATACTTGAGGATTAAATAACACACTTCTAAATAGCATGTGGGTCAAAGAAGAAATCTCAAAAGAAATTTTAAAAATATTTTTAACTACATGAAAATGAAAACATAACTTATTAAAATTTGTGGGATGCAGAGAAAGCAGTGCTTAAAGGGAAATTTATTATAGTGAATGCATGTGTTAGAAAAGAAGGATGTAAAATCAATAATCTAAGCTTTTGCATTAGGAAACTAGAAAAAGAAGAGCAAAATAATCCAAAGTAAGCAAAAGAAAAGACATAGTAAGAATCAGAGCTGACGTAAATGAAATAAAAAAACAGGAAATCAATAGAGAAAATCAATGAAACCACATGCTAGTTCTTTGAAAAGATCAATAAAATTGATAAGCCTCTGGCCAGGCTAATGGCTAACTAAGAAAAAAAGAAATTACTAACACTAGCAATGAAAGAAGGGACATCACTACAGATTCCATTGCCCTTAAAAGAATAATACTATGAATAACTCTCTGCCCACAAATTTGATAACCTAGGTGAAATGGATCAATACCTTGAAAGACCCAGTCTACCAAAATTCACACAAGAAGAAATAGACAATCTGAATAGGCCTATATCTATTAAAGAAATTGAATCAACAGTAGCCTTCCAAACCGAAAGCACTAGGCCAGATGTGTTCACTGATGAATTGTACCAAACATTTAAGGAAGAAACCATACCAATTCTCTTCAGTATTTCTCAGAAAATAGAAGCAGAGGGAATACTTCCTAACTAATTCTGTGACTCCAGCATTACCCTAATACCAACACCAGACAAAGATACTATAAGAAAACTACAGACAAGTATCTCTCATGAACATAGATTAAAAAAATCCTCAACAAAATACTAGCAAATCAAATCCAATAATGTATAAAAAGAATTATACACCATGACCAAGTGGGATTTATTCCAGGTGTGCAAGGCTGGTACAACATTCAAAAATCAATTAATGTAACCCACCACATCAACAGGCTAGCGAAGAAAAATCACATAACCACATCAATAGATACAGAAAATCATTTGACAAAATCCAGCACTTATTCATAATAAAAACTCTCAGTCAACTAGGAAAGAGGGGTATTTGCTCAACTTGATAAAGAATATCTACAAAAACTCTACAGCTACATCACACTTAATGGTGAAAGGCTCGAATCTGTCCTACTATGATCAGGAAGAAGGCAAGGATGTGCCCTCTCATCATTGATTTTCCACATTGTACTGGAAGTCCTAGCTAATGCAATAAGACAAGAGAAGGAAATAAAAGGTATACAGATTGGGAAGGAAGAAATACAACTCTTTGTTCATAGATGACATGATCATCTATGTAGAAAATCCAAAAGAATGACCAAAAACTCTTGGAAGTATTAAGCAATAATGGCAAGGTTCCAAGATATAAGGTTAATATGGAATTGATCTCCTTAGTATTTACCCAAAGGAATTGAAAATGTATGTCCACATAAAACCTGCAGCTTTATTTATTTATAGCAGCTTTATTCATAATTGCCAAAACCTGGAAGCAACCAAGATTTTTTCCAGTAGGTGAATGGATAAGTAAACTGTAGTATATCTGGACAGTGGACTATTATTCAGCACTAAAAAGAAATGAGTATCAAGCCATGAAAAGACATGGATGAACTAAGTGAAAGAAGCCAATCTGAAGAAGCTAAATACTGTATTACTCTGGAAAAGGCAAAACTGTGGAGTCAGTGAAAAGATCAGTGATGGGCAAGGATTTGGAGGAGGGAGGGATGAATAGGGGGAGCAGAGAGGAATTTTACGGCAGTGAAACTACTTTGTATGACATCATAATGGTGGATACATGTCATTATGCATTTGTCCAAACCCATAGAATGTGCAATACCAGGAGTGAACTCTAATGTACACTCTGGGCTTTGAATGATAATGACGTGTCAATGTAGGTTCATCAGTTGTAACAAATGTACCACTCTGGTGAGAGATGTTGATAATGGGGGAGGCTCTGCACGAGTGGACATAGGGAATATGTGGGAATTCTCTGTATCTTATGCTCAATCTTGCTGTGAGCTTAAAGCTGCTCTGAAAAATAAAGTCTGTTGGGGGCAGGGGGTGAGAAAGGAGAAAAAAGAAGAAAGAAATAGAAATGAATCAGGACCACCTGTACCTAAATTTAAAACATAAACACCCCAAAACCTGGAACTCAAAGAGAGAAAGATGATACATTTGCCTGTGTTGAAGGAAAACAATTCTACTTGGAAAAATACTGTAAAAATATTCAATGGCAGATGACAAACTAGGAAAACATGTGTGCATGACCCATGTCAGGCAAGGGGCTAATTTTCTTAATGTAGAAAGAACTCATACAAATCAGTAAGAAATTGATATTTCTATCGAAAACCAGGCAAAGGTATGCAAAAGCACTTCCAAAACACAGGGAAACAGATGCTGAACTGATCCTGGGTCAGCTCGTCTCTGAAACCTTTCCTGACACACCACCCGGGTGGAATATCCAATTTCTATTTGTGTCGTCCATGTAGCATATACGGGCTTCTCTTAAAGCACCTGTGACATTCATGAACATGTGGACTTACCCCATTAGATTATGAATTTCTTAAGGACAAGGTCTGTGTCTTACTTTTCATTATAATCCCAATCTGGCAAATTATATGGGATGGGTGGATGGATGGATGGATGGGTGGATGGAAGGAAGGAGGGGTAAGTGGATGGATGAGTAGACAGATGAACAAAAATTAAGCTCCACCAGAGCTGTTACTTTGTTTTATTTCTTGCTGTATCTCTACTGCTTAGCACAATTGTGTAGCACATAGTAGATACTCAAAAAAACGCTTAATTCATTAATTACCCTTTAATTAAATGACAATCCACTATGTAAACAGAAGCTTGGATGGATGGATAAATAGATGGTTGAATGGATAGATTGATAGATGAATTTCCATTATAAGTATTCAAGAGGAAGATGCGTGACCGCCTTGATGTAAGACAGGAGAGTCTCGATTGTCCAAAACGCTGCCTCGTTATTGTACTCTGGCCTGTTGCCGTGTGTTAATTGAAATGTCAGAGACCAGTTTTTAACTCAAAACATTCGAACATACATCTTCTCTGTCAGTCACACCCAGAGCTAAGTTTTATCACCACCACAGGACACTATGCCCATGAGTATCACTACTGTATAGTGAGCAAGGGAGATGAATTTCAGAGAACTCCCAAGAAGCCACAGTTTGTGCTCTGGGGGCAAGATGATCTCTAAAATCTGACCAACCTCTGACATTTCCACAGGTATCCAAGACCTAGCTGGAGGTCCAAAATGCCCCTTAGGAGGAGTCAGGGACCAAAGCAGATGCTCACAAGCCCTGCAGGGACCTAGGCACTTGTCACTACAGAGACAAGGACACTGGGAAGATGAGTCTCTTTCTCTTCCTAAGCCCCTACGAGATGGATGTAGCTCAGGACTCCACAGGGAGAAGTTGCAAGGAAAATGCAATAAAGGGAGAACCCTGGGAGAGGAGGGAGAACAAAGGAGGCATCCAACAATTTTGTAAGGATATTTAATAGTGCTCTCTAGTGATAGGGAAGAGGAGAGAGAGGGGGAAAAAGCATAAGCCACCATGGGGCTGACATGATGAGGCTTTGCATCATGGGAGGTGAGGAGAGACAGCAAGAAACCCTGCCCAGCATCTCCACTGGGGTGTCCAACAGCTGTCTCAAGTTGAACAGGACCAAAACTGAACTCTTGATCTTTTCCACAAACCTGCCCCTCCTATGGTGTTCCCCATTTTAGTAAATGGCAAATCCATCCTTTCAGTTGTATAGGCCAGAAACCTTGGCGCTGCTCTTAGCCCTTCTCTTGTTCTTACAACTCCGTTGGCTTTACCTTCACACTGTATGGAGATTCACTTGTGTACCACCTGGACTGTTACTCCTGTGGTTCTGCCCTGTCCATTCCCTTCAGTCTGTTCCAACCCACCAGCTGGGGTGACCCTCCAAAAAAGCTCAGGGCACATCCCTTCTCTACTCAGAATCCTCCAGTGCCTCCATCTCACTCCGAGTAAAAGCCAAAATCTAGAGTCGCCCATGGCGCTCCACCCAAACTGCCCTCACCCCTTCTCCTGCCTGATTGCCGACTCCTTCTCTCACTGTCTCTGTTCCTTCCTCCAGCAAGACAGGCCCACCCCTCTTGGGACCTTTCCCCTTATGATCCCTTACGCTGGCCTGTTGTCCCCCCAAGATACCAGCCGGGCACGCACGCTCACTTCCTTGATGTCTCTCTTAGAATGCCCCCTTCTCCGTGTGACCTGCTCCCAGACCCAGCATCCCCATCCTCCTTTCCTGCTCTACCCTTCTCCACGGCACTTACCACCCAACCAGCTACATATTCCACTTAACATGTTTGGAACAAACATACCAAAATGGCAAAGACTTCTAGCATTTTGCTACAGGATCCCCAGTACCCAGAAGTGCACCTAGCACCTAGGGGCTGCTCAACTAATACTCACTGAATGAGTGACCCGACAGAGGATTTTGCTTTTATTTCTTCACAGTCCTGTAACAGTTGATTTTCTCATTTATGCTATTAGTCTTAGAGTCGCCCTGCCAACCAGTCGCCCCATCACCCCCCTGTCTCTGTGTGCCCCATAGCACTTACGGTGCCTTAATAACAGCATGGCTACCTCTGTGCCCTGCTGTCAAGGCTCACACATCCACGCTGAGATTCTCATTAGCTCCCTTGTTCCTGAGCTGGCTGCTAGAGAAAGCTGGCTACACCTGGCTCGTACGGGGAGGGCAGCCTACAGTGTCCCCTTGGGCTACTTCCTCCTCTGTGAGCCTACCCTGTCCCTGCGTGTCTTTAGCTCAGCATGCGGAAGGCACCCCAGCTCCAGTAAAGCTCCAGTCTCCTTATTGTCTCAGGGTCTCCCTCTCTGGACTGGGAGCTTCCTAAAAACAGGGCCTGCCGCTTTTTTGAGTCTTGGGATCTCAAAAGTGACCTTTGCATTGGGCCTTGAAGGATGAACTTGAACTTGCTGGGCACGCAGCAAAAAAAAATGGAGATAAGAAGGTATAGAGACAGTGAGGGTCAGGACGAAAGGCAGATGATTGGAGCAGACCACTCTTTCTAGAATTTCGGCTGTGAAAGGGAAGAGAGAGAAGCACAGTGGCCAGAAGGTAAAGGTTTAGTTTTTAAGTCCAGACCCTTTTTGGCCCAGTGCCCTCTACAGTCCCTGCCTCCCAGACTTGCTGCTCCTCCCTCCTTCTACACGCTCTCTTCCCATCTTGCTCCCCTCTGCTCCAGCCACTCTTAGATGCAGAGATGTGCCTTTGTTCTTCCTTGGAATGTCCTAATATAATAATAATAATAAGCTATTATAGTGAGCTATTTATTGGGCTATTTTTAGGGGTCAAGACTCACATGTGTTTACTTATTTGATCATCCAGTGGCCCTATGAGGATTGCACTATGACCATTCCTATGCTATTCACAAGGAAACTGAGGCACAGGGAAGCTAAACAGCATGGCTGGGCGACATGGCTATGAAATAGCATAGCTGTGATTCAACCTGAGCATTCATCTGGGCTCCAGATTCCACACTCTCAACTCTGCTGTAAGGTGTCTGCTTCCCCGGGTCCCAGTCCCAGTGTTAAGCTCCCCTGAGAATCTTCCCTGCTGCTCCCGGGACAATTTGGGCTCACCCCACTGTGTCCCCTAGTGGGACCCCATGCACACCTCTGCCCTCATGTGTAACTTCAGTTGGCGGTGGATCTGTCTCCCCTGCCAACCAGGAAGGAAACTTCAAGGGCAGAAATGTGTCCTGATGTCTTTGTAGGGCTCAGTGTTTGCGGTTGATCCGTAAGTATCTTCCTGTTCTTTCAAGGTCAACATGCTTATTCCTTGTATGTACTCCAGGCTCCACATATGGGCCCAATATTGAACCCATTTCTGAAAATTCTCCATCTTTGTGTTTTCTACCTCTTATTTCTTTGGATGGTCTGGCTTCAGAAGTCCTAAGAACTTTCCCTTTGAATATAACTCGTGATGAAGAAAAAATGAACCACGTTCTGGGTTTATCCTAATTGGAGTATGGTATGCCTCTCACAGATGAATGGGAGGGCCAAGCCAGCCCTGAATTTGTTTCCCACTCCAAGTGTCCTAAGCCAGGTGTGCAAATATTTTTAAAAATCTGATAACTTCCCATCTTGCTCCTTAAATACATTTCACAGTAAAGGAAAGCCTTCTGGCGTCCTATTATTGAATTCCTAAATCTTTAGCTTTGAAGAACTTCACTCGGATTATTAGCAAACATTTATCGACCCCCTTTTCTGTGCCAGGCTGCCCATACATATTATCCCATTATGGCTTCCCCACCATGCTAGGAGGTAGATAGTGTCAGACGTCCTACGAAGAGAGAAACGGAGGCTCAAGAGAGCCAAGTCACAAGCTCTGCACCACACAGCTGGGGTACAGCAGCACTAAAATCTGAACCCAGCCAGATCTCTCTGGTACACGTTCAAGGGTAGGTCTGCTGAACGCCAGATGCTTCCTTCCCGTTTCTTAAAGCTATAGTACTGGTGTCTGGACCCTCTACTTTAAATTCTGGGGATAACTGAGCAATGAACAAGGCCTAGCTTGGCAGGCGAGGCTTGGAGAATTTGTTCTCTCCTCTTGCAGCCAGACAGGCAAGGCAGAACCCAAGCCTGTGTCCTGGGTGCCAAGACATGAAGACAAGCATTGTCTCCTTGTTCTCCTCCATCGCTGTCATCACCATCATCAGTGAGGGGAGAACAGCTGAAGGCTGGTGGCTGTCTTATTTGGGTTTCTCTTGGTGGGTAAATAGCATCCAGGGCCAGTAATAGAATGGAAACTCATAGAAAAGCTCAGAGGAGAGAAGGGATGGCTGGGCATTATATTTGCCAAGGGGCTGTCCAGTGCGTACAGGAAGGAGACATAGAGGGAGGCCAAAGTGCAGCCTGGATCATCCCCATCGGAGACGGAATGCCCATGTGGTTGGCCCAGAGGAGCAGTTCTCATATTTTATATTCTAAGCAACCTAACCGAAAGGTTGTCTGTCTCCAGTCCCACAAGATTTTGGAAAGATGATCCTCAAGACTGTTTGAATCCAGACATTAAATAAACAAAACTGTACATTTGTGGCACCAGGGTGGTTAACAGGCGCTTACTATAGGCCAGAGGCCTTAAGTATCCGTATTATATTATGTAATCACCACAATAAACCAATGAAGGAGATATTTTAACCCCTCTTTACAGACCTGGAAGCTGGGGATCTGGAAAGTTCTTTGCCCAGGTTGCATGGGGGCTGTCGGAGGATTGGAGTCCATGGTTCTGCCAAGCCCATGCCGCCCCACCTACAGCCAGCCCCCGAGCAGAGAGGCCTGGGAGTATGGACACTCAAAGGCATTAATTCATCATCTTTTAGGACCCAGAGACCCCTTTGAGAATGTAAATTAACTTCCCCCTTAGACAAATGCACAACCCACTCCAAAGAGAATTTCAGGGAGACCGTGACCCCTTCACGCTCATGGTTGACGGTGGCTTATGGTCACCTGCTCCCCAGGGAGATTATTCCGTCTAGGTCCAAAGAAATCATATTTAAACCTTGGTTCTCCTTGTCTTTGAACTGGAGTCTTAATCACCAGGCTGTGGCTGTCCTTGGCTCTAGTAATGGAAATCGATGAGTGGTCCAAAGCTCAGGCCTGCGTCCGACACGAAAAGATGATGCTGGGACCTTCTTATTGACCTAGTGGATTTTTATACAAAAAAAATAAAGAACTCCAATTTATGTGTATATCCCATACAGAGTTCTCAAAAAGAAACAAAGAAAGAAAACCCTGATATATAATCTTTGCATAATAGACCAATTATAGATTTTCCAAATGTCAGTAATCGAGCTTTCAAAGCTTCTTTGGATAATTACATTTTCATTTGAATTCCATAACCCTCTAAAAGAAGGAGGAAAAGTTCCAAGGGAAATTATTTATTCTTATGAATATGATATAGTATAAATATGATAGAGTATAAATAAAAATATAGTATACTTATGATAAAGTATAAAGTAGTCAAAAGCTGGGTTTATACACATTAACTGATTTTCATCTCCATTAACGTATGTTGAGCCCCTATTATTTGCCCAGCACATGCAAAATACTTTAGTACACATGATCCCATTTCATTGCTCACGCCCAGCAAGCCCTTGAGGGAGACAAGGCCATTATTATGACCTCCATGTCATGGAAGAGGAAACTGAGGTCCAGGGAGGCCCTGTGACCTGCCCCAGGTGAAACATGGGTGGGTAGTGGCAGAGCCAGGACCAAAGCTCTGGATTCCAGACCAGCCCACGTGCTTGGACCTCAACCGGTGTGTGAAGCAATGTTTCACACGTCTGCTTGAGATTAGAACTTGCTGTATGTAATGCAAATACCAAGAAAGCAAGCCTGTGAGTACATGTAAGGATCACTTGTACGATGAATTAGGAAACTTTTGTCCTCCCTGACAAACAGGGCTCATTTGTGGGCCTCCTTGGCTGTGAAGCCCCCTGACCACCACCCCGTTTTCCCAGCAGAGGACCTCATACTCTGGAACCTGGGGCCACTTATCACACTGGATCATGATCATCCGGTGTCATCTGCAGTGAGCCCTCCACAGGTAGTAAATTTCTGAATAAGAGTCAGGGACAGGGGCGCCTGGGTGGCTCAGTCGTTAAGCGTCTGCCTTCGGCTCAGGTCATGATCCCAGGGTCCTGGGATCTAGCCCCGCGTCGGGCTCCCTGCTCTGCAGGGAGCCTGCTTCTCCCTCTCCCCCACTCTCCCCCTGTGTTCCCTCTCTCGCTGGTCTCTCTCTGTCAAATAAATAAATAAAATCTTTAAAAAAAAAAAAAAGAGTCAGGGACATCGGGGGCATCCGGTGAGGGATTGGACCAACATTCGTTGCCATGACAACAGCTTCTCGACTTGGTCTCTGACCAACTGTCTCAGCAGGTGAGCAAGCAGGAGGAAGCAAGGATGACTCAGGGTGTCCCTGCCTGGGGTGAAAGGAAGGATGACTCATCTATTGAGGCAAAGGAGGCAGGCAGGAGGCCCGCCTTGGATGTTGGGTATTTCTATCAAGGTCTTGTCTTCCCTGCCAGGCTGAGGGCTTCTGAAATGCAGGGATCACCTCTCAATCATCTCTCCATCCGCGGCGGAGCCTCACACAGTGCTAGGTAGTGTCCAGTGAATGGTGAGCGTGTATTGTCCAATTAATGCCAAGTCGTGTACTAGTGTCATCCACACTGTTTTTCAGACTGCTCGTCATGACCCGTGAGTGGGTCATGAAATCACTTTTGGTGCAGCAGACCAGCATTTTTATTAATGAGCTAGAAGAGAAGCGAAAAGGAAAAAGAATGAGAGTGCATCATACATCGTAAGGATCAGTATTATTGTACGTGAAATTTTTTTTCATGGAAAACGTGAAAAATGTGTGGTGGTGGTGATGGTGTGTGTGTGTACACTGGGCTGTGATATAAAATACATTTTTATTCTGACTCACAAAGTGTTTGAAAATAGTAGAGAACAATCTTAGAAAGACACTTATTCGGCCAGTTTCCTGATTATAGGAACATGAGAATCTGGTGGTCATTTGCTTGCATTGTTTATCTATTATTCAGTATTCGTCCACAAATCATCTATGAGAGTTGCCTTGTCCACTGCGTCATCTTGTTCGGTGTGAGTGGGAAACATCCAGGAGCAAGTGACTGGCTCAATGTGACCAGAGTCACTAATTGGGCAGCAGGGGCCAGAAGAGGTGTGTGTGACTGGTGCTGCCTCATGCTTGCCCATCTTCAAAGCAGGAACCTTTGCTGAGCTTTTGTGGTTCAAGCAGGGTGAGCAGTGGCCTTGAACTGCTGACCTCTGCAGTCTGTCTGTCTCCACGCACCCTACCAGTTGGCTTAAGTCACTCGGCGCCTGTATATTGATACGGTCGTATTGTTCCCATGGGTTTCTTTTGTCATTGGCAGTCTTGTCTCCTTGGTTAGTTTATGCACGACTCGAGTATATCTTCTGCTGCTTTTGTATCTCCAGAATGCCTTGCACGGTTGGGAACAGAGTAGGCACTCAATAAATGCTTCCTATGTGTTGACAACTATTCATTGCTCAGGTCCCTTCTCGTACTGGGGAGCACATACCATATGGCTTCATGGTTGTGTGTGGTAACAGTCTTCTCCTTCGCTTAGACTGTGAGCCCACTGAAGACAGGGAGTGTATGTATTCTTCTTTTTTTTTTTTTAAGATGTATTTATTTATTCTAGAGAGAGACTTGAGTGTGAGTCGGGGGTAAGGGCAGGGGGAGAGAATCCCAAGGAGATGCCACACCCAGCGCAGAGCCTGACGTGGGGCTCGATCCCATGACCCTGAGATCACGACCTGAGCCAACACCAAGAGTCGGACGCTCCACCAACTGAGCCACTCATGTGCCCCAGGAGTGTGGGTATCCTACCCATCACTGTATCCTCAGCCCCTAGCACAACACAGTGCCCACCTGCCTTGTTCACTGTGTCCTCGGTGATCTATACTTGCTAGTTGTATCTGTCAGTTATCACATAGCAATGCTGAGTGCCCATAACCTCCGCTATCTCAAAGACCCACCAAATCGGTGTTTGTTAGTGTGGAAGCAGCTCTAAGCTACAGGTTGGTACTGGAGCAGTTCCGTGTGTCCCCTCACCCTCCTTCAACGAGCAGGCCAGCCAGGGAATGTTCCTCTTGTGATGATAGCAGAGGTACAAGAGAGCAAGTTCAGCCGTACAAACGCTTCTCGGGCCTTCGGTTCTGTCATGTGCATTAATATACTTTTGGCCAAAGTTAAGTCAATCAGTCAAGCCCAAAGTCAAGGAGCAAGAAAGCAGGCTCTGCCTAGGGAGGTTTGGGTGGTGAAGGAAAAAGTGAATATTTCTCAATAACCTACCCAAGTAAGTTCTCAGGCTCTTGCTAAATGTTCATGGGATGGCAAGGAAGGGAAGAAATAATTAGATGCCAGAAGTTTCCCATAGGTTTTCGCCATAAAGTTGCAAAAGTCCGTGGGGACTCTTCTACCACAGAGAAAGCTAGAGTTTTGTCTAACAAATAACAGCCCAACCACCCAGAGTTAAGTTTGCGGGGCAAATAAAGCAAGCCCTCAGAAGTGACAACGGCCAGCAGAGACTCCCCCTCTGCTCAGGGACACTCGGGGGTGGCAGTTGCCTCTGGGAGGGAGAATGGGACAATGACCACTGGCTGCTCGAGAGGCATCTCTGATGGGATAGAAGCCAGGCTCAAAGAAAGGGTTCTAGTTTGTGTCCTTTGGC
Source organism: Neomonachus schauinslandi (assembly GCF_002201575.2). Lineage (NCBI taxonomy): Eukaryota > Metazoa > Chordata > Mammalia > Carnivora > Phocidae > Neomonachus > Neomonachus schauinslandi. The sequence continues at coordinate 15,124,430 of NC_058407.1, read as the reverse complement.
ATTGTGTGCATGCAGATGAATGCCCACATGTTTGTTAAAATCAGCAGGTCAGGATCTTGAGGAAACCTTTCAAAAGAGCTAGCCCTCGCTTCTCAAAGGAGTTCAGAGCCCTGGTCGCCATGTTGGCTTACCAACCCTGGTATGGTTTGAGGTGGTGCAAGGTTTTGCGCCCCTCCTTTGGATACCTGAAAAATAACAATCTGTTTTCTTTCATTGTCTCTGCCCGCCAACTGCAGGAGTGCTGTGCCTACCAGACAGCCTGAACCTTCACAGGGATCCACAGCGGTCAAACAAGCCAGGGGACCTGCCCATGTTCAGCCAGTTGGAGTTGAGGACCATCGAGCAGTCCTTGCTGGCCACCCGTGTGGGCAGCATTGCAGAACTGAGTAAGTGGACACTGGTTCTCTGGCCCCTCTCTGTGCCCAAGGTGCAACTCCCCTCAGGACTGTGCTTTCTCACCAGCCAGGTGACAGCTTTTATTGAGCACCTGCCATGTGCACAGAACACTGCCATGGTAGCCATAGGGAGGGCAAGGGCTCTGGAGTCAGGCAGGCCTGGTCAAATTTCCTGCCACTGTCACTGTTGTAGGTCAAGTTCTTAACATTTTCTGAGCCTCAGTTTCCTTTTCTATAAAATAAGAAAATAATAGTACCTGACTTAAAGTATGGTTGTGGTGATTCAACGAGCTAAGGCCCATAAAGAGAGTTTGCCACAGTGGCTGGCACACAGTAAATGCTCTATAAATGGTGGCTGTTCATGGTTGATTTCCGATGAGATCCATTTAAAATATATGTCAGATCACATCTTTCCTCTGTTCAGAATCCTCCAATGGCTTTCCATCTGACCCATAGGAAAAGCTAAAGTCCTCAGAATTGCTTGCAGGCCACTCCACATATCCCTCTTATTCTTCCACTCTCCCCCAAGACACCCTGAACTCCAGCCACTCTGGCCCCTTGTTTTTCCTTGACTGTAGCAGGCATGCTTCAGGACCTTTGCACTTACTATATTCCCTCTTCCTCAACCACTCTTCCTCCAGACAGCCACATGACTAACTCCCTCATTACCTTCTAGTCTCACCTAAAATTATAATACCCTTTAGGGGTACCTGGGTGGTTCGCTTGGTTAAGCGTCTGACTCTTGGTTTCAGCTCAGATCATGATCTCATGGATCATAAGATCGAGCCCTGCATCAGGCTCTGCTCTCAGCGGGGAATCTGCTTGAGATTCTCTCCCTCTGCCCCTCCCCACCAAATAAATAAATCTTTAAAAAAATTATAATACCCCGAAGACCTTTCTCCCCCCTAATTTTTTTTTGTTTTTTAATAAAAGTTTCACAGAGATATAATTTATAGACAGTTTATCTCCTTAATGTGTACAGTTCAGCAGTTTTCAGTTATTTACTAGGGTGTGCCATCAACCACCATCAGTTTTGGAACACCAATTGTCATCACCCCAACAAGAAACGTGGTAGCTGTTAGCGGTCATTACCCTTCCCCCCTCCACCTAGCCACACTCTGTATTTTACTCTTTTCTTTTTTTTAATTGTTAATCTCTCCCTACTAGAACATATTCTCACAGAGAGTAGAGCTAATTTGCTTTGTTCATTGATGTAACCCTAATGCCAAGAACACTGCCTGGCACATGGTATGTCCTCAGGAAATGTGAAGAGAAGGGGGAAGGACAGGGAGAGAGAGGAAGAGAGAAAAGAGCAGAAAGGTGGAGACAAGGGAGGAATTGTCAAGAAGGCTGGGTGTCTCGAGTTTGAGCAGTGATGTGTCATGCTTATGCACCCTCTAATTCAGGGCTGTGCCCTTGGAGTCTGGCCAATCAGAAGAAAATAAAACTGTATTTACTTATGATTCAGTTGATTGTCAAATTGCTTGACGGGTGTTCCTGATGGGACCTGAGCACTGATCTCAGAAATGATGGATTATGTTGAAGTATGAGTTGCTGTGACATTCTAGAAAATTTTGAACCATAAAAAGGAGTCAGGGTCCAGAAGGCAACTTGCGCCTCTTCCCAAAGGAAGTCCCTATACACGCAGGACGTCATCCTCTATTTAGCACAAAAGGAAGTCATAGCTGATTCAAGCTGTGGGGGGGGCCCTGTGGTCATTAGAGAGCTACTTTCTGGCACCTGAACTTAGAAATTGCACATCCATCCTCATCAAACCCAGAAGTCACAAGATGCTGCCCATCACAGGGTCTTCCAGCTTCCTGTCAGCTATATAATTGTTCTTAAACTTTTGGGTGCCATGGACCCCTTTGACAGTCTGGTGAAGCCTGTGGACCCTGCCTGAGAATAATATTTTTAAATGCATGAAATAAGTGCATACATTTACAAAGGAAACCAATTATATTAAAATTCAGTTACTGAAATATTTTTTATCAAAATTGTGATGTAGTCATTCTATACTTTTTAGCAGCACATTCTATAACAGGATCTAGCAGCAGCTTTGATGACCCCATTATTTGGAGGTAGTGATATGTGTGAACGATATTTTGAAATATCTTCAATAGTTGGAAAGGGATAAGAAAATGTCTGCACTTTAACAGCTCCCCAGGGATTTTGGATATAGAGGGTCCAAGCAGCACCTCGGGGGGAAACATTGCTCTAAGAAGAAATACCACACTGTTTGGGGCCTTCCAAATTTCTAAGACATGCCCATGACCCTGGAAATGCAAAATCTGTCAACAGGATTGGGTCATGTCTGCGTGGGCATAACCTGGGAAGAGCTTCCTTACCAACTCTCCGCTGGGATCTCAGAGGTTTGTCCTCGGATAACCTTAAGGGTCCCTCTTAGAGTCTAGCACCTGGGCTGGGGCCCTGCTTAATTCTGGCACTCTTCAAAGGAAGGATTTGCTAAATAAATCTGTACTTCACCAAAGCAGTCAGGTTGCAGCAGCAGCCAGACGAATAAATTGTTCTTGAGGACAATTTGCTCTGTAAATTAGACACTGTCATTCTCATTGAATGTTGACTTTCACATATGAATTGTCGACACACAAATGGGTGCTGCTAATTACAAAGGGGTTTTGTACATTCATTAAATCAGCCCCATGGAAGGTGTGTGCACAAGCACATTGATAAGCTACCTCGGCAACCAGAGGTAATAAAATTGCCTGCTTTTCTGATCTGACTGTAATTTAGAGCGGCTTGCCCTGTGGTCTGAATCAATACGAGCCTTGCTCTCTCTGTGTACATAGAGAGCTGTTCTTCATATTCAAAGATTACTCTATCAATGTGGCTTGTAGAAACTACTGTTTTTCTGCAAAGGTGAGCTAGAGCGAGTCTGTTCCCAGACATCCCTGCTCTTCTGGAATCAGGCTGTGCAGGGTCAAGGGCAGAGCCCCTACCCATGGCCTTCTCAGCGGTCAGTAGTGATCCGCAGCGGCTGATGTTACAGAACCAGGGAACTATGACAAATGCGCATGCTATTTCCAGTGTAACCACTGTTGTCCGCACTGGCAGGAATGAACGCAAGAGGAGGATGAACGACTTGTCTAAGATCCACCACACCCACGAGCTGCAGGAGTTGGGACTGAGTGCCGTTCTCAAGGTGGAGCTTCCATGCCTCACCTCTAGACTGCCCTCCCTCGGGGAGCTGTCTGGCAGATGTTTCCACATGTTACAGGTGCAGTGAGGGCTATGTTCCTTGCAGCTCTGGGGATCAGTTGCTTGCCCTGTAGGATGCATCGTGGAGGCTCTCCTCTAATCACAATTGGAGGTGCAGAAAGTCACAAAGGATATCACCTAGATGGGTACCACCATGGGGGACAAGACATCTCCCTATAATCCCTGCCTGTATCCTCATCACCCAGGATGTTCACAGCAACTTACCTTTGTCCAGCCTGTTGTGGCTTGGGGTGAAAATACATCCACTCATTCTGGAGCACCTACTGTGTGCCAAGTGCCTTCAGTAGATTAAAGGTGTTCCCATTTCACAGATAAGAAGACTGAAATTTGGAAGGAGAGAGGTCTTGCCCAAGGCCAGGCAGCTAGCAAATGGCAGAGTCATAATTCAAACCCAGTTTTGCTTTTTCTGCCTTGCTATGCTGTGTCCCGTTCAGCTTTGTGTTGTGAGCCCTAACACATCACCCCTAGCTTGGGAGATATCTGTCGCCTGTCAGTGAATAAAGAGATGACGCACAGCGAGCTAGTCTCTGAAACAGGATCGGAAGAAAATGCCACCAGTGAGGGGAACTCTTGATGACAGTCCAGTCAAATATTCAGTATTCTGTGGAACTGGATTTTGATCTCAGAGACCTGGAACAGAGCCTGTGTATGCCTGAACTATTTGAGTGCTAAGCTCTATTAGGATGCCACAGAGGCCCCCAAACTGACACAGGCTGGCGATTTTTTAAAACTCTGAGCCCTAGAAAATTTACACAGTGATGCGCTGAACTTCACAGTTGACCTAGAGACCGGCAGGCAGTCCCTTCAGGCTCTCCTTCCCTGAACCAGTGACCAGATCTGGGGGAATTGGGTCCACCCAGGCTCTCCCACTGAGGCCATGGGAGAAGCAGAGGCCCAGGCTTTGTTCTCACTTTTGAACCAGCTTGACTCTGCCTCGGGTTCCACTCAATCTCATATTTGTGCCCTCTGAGGTCTTGTCTGAGCTGTTCTGCTTGACATCCCAGCCTTATGCACAAGCTCCCAATGAAACGCCATCAGACAGTCATTAGTTATAGTGTTTGTTTTCTGTGGCTTAAAGGGGAAAAAATGCGAGCCTCATCGTAAAATGCCCCTTCCTATTCACACTAAACTTTTCACACTCAACTGTGAACTTGTTGCTCCCATTCGATGAGGCAGTCGAAATGGGGCCATTAATTTACAACGGTGAGTAAAAAGGTTTCTGGGTTGCCTCTCCTCGGTGTCACCAGAAAGAAAAAAAAACAACTTAGTCCTTATGGACAAGAGGGTCTCTCTCCTTGTTGGGAATGCAGATGGGCTCTTTTCAGAGAGAGTCCTGCCGCCTCCAGCCCCTGAGGTGCACCTGTGACCCTCTCCGATGGCGAAGTGGCCACTGACCTCTTGGTATTTTTCGAATATTCTGCTCTACCGCAGAACCTTTGGTCTTGCTGCCCCGTCTGCCTGGAAAGCTCTTCCCCTGGTATTCACAAGTCTCCTCTGCTCCACTATCATCTCCTCGGAGAGGCCCTCCTGTGACCACGCCACTCGTCCCCTCCCCCACTGCTCTCTATACACTCTTCCTCCTTTTCCTCATAGCACTTATCACCACCTGACATACTCTATGTTTATTTACATACTATCTGTCCACTCCACCAAGACTGTAAACCCATGACAGCTGAGAGGTTGGTTTTTTGGGTTTTTTTTTTTTAATATCACTATATCCTCAGGGCCTGGGAGAATGCCCGGCACATGTAGGACTCTAAATATTTGATGAATGAATGAATGATAGATTTCCTGCTCAATCCAGAGTTCAGTCTTCCATTGTACCTAATGACTTGGATTACAGGTGATCTTTTCATTCTTTCTTTTGCAAGGGAAGGGTTTTTGGTGAGGAAAGTTAAACAGCAGTTTATGCTGCTGGAGAACACCTGTTTCCTCATCTATGTTATGTGACATAAGGCAAGTGACTCGGTCACTCTGATCCCCGGTATTACCATCTATGACAAGAGGGTGATGATCCTTCCTCCCCCAGGGTTGTAGCAGGTTTTGAAAACATACTATAGTAAGTGACAGCTGACTGCGGATGAGGGGAGGAGGTGAAGTTGCTGCCTCGGTTGCTGTCCTTTGGGCAGAAGGAGCCACCGTTGGAACGTGTAGCCCTTTGTCCCAGGCGATCGTATCGAGCATGCGGGGGGATGGTTTATGGGAGCTGCTGTGACCCTGAGTCTGGCAGGTTAGAGCAGCATTTCCCAAGGGCGGGACAGGAGATGATCGAAGGTGATACACAAAACACTTTTTATTTTTAACTGCCATGAATTTTTCATGAGCACTAGAAAAATACTGGTTTTCCATTTAGGGCACTGATATGAAGCTTCCTTTTAAAATGAGTGAAAGAATGAGCCAATTTAAGAAAAAAATTAAGTAGATAAATTGTACCTGCAGCCCACAGATAATGAGAGAAGTCCTGATGGTGATTCCCAAGTGGCCGACATTTGGGAAACCCGGTTGTAAGTGAATTCTGTAAGGTTTCTGGAGCCAACTCTGGCTGCCGGAACACAGAGCAGCTAGTGACAAGTGGATTTGTAGTTCTGGGTTCACGAAGCTGACGGGTGAGGCCGCGGATAGCACGTACATAGAGTGGGGTTGGAAATGGAGCTAGTGATTGCAGAATCCCTGTGCCAATTCCCTCTCCTGTGGCCAGCCCTCCTCAGAGATGTCCTTAGGGCCTCTGATCAGGAACTAGGCTGATGATGATGATGGTGAAGATTATGCTGGTGGTGATCATGGTGGTGATGA